>NC_091959.1:2202531-2375031 GCF_031021105.1 Erythrolamprus reginae
TTGAGATAGCAGTAGCAATAGTCCTTAGACTTATAGACCGATTCACAGTGCTTTTATTAAAGTCCTCTCTAAGCAGTTTTCAGAGCCAGCATATTTTCCCCAAACAATCTGGGTCCTCATTTTACCCACTTCAGAAGGCTGGAAGGCTGAGTCAACTTTGAACCTGGTGAGATTTGAACTGGTGAACTACAGCCAGCAGTCAGCCAAAGCAGCTTGCAGTACTGCATTCTAACCATGATACCACCAAGGCTCATAGCCCCCTAAACCAGGGTATTTGGGTTGTGTAGTGGGATCTTCACAAGGACAGGCTAAAATGTGATGTATTGGCTGCTCGGGGTGGTAGCAGGGTGTCTTGAAGGGCAACTTTTTGACCCATGAGTTTTTGTTTCAGTGTTCAGTTCCATGTGGAGTCGGCCAGAGGACTCGGGATGTCAAATGTGTCAGCAACCTTGGAGATGTGGTTGATGATGAGGAGTGTAACATGAAGCTACGGCCAAACGACATCGAGAATTGTGATATGGGACCCTGTGCCAAGAGCTGGTTCCTGACGGAATGGAGTGATCGGGTAAGGTTGGGTATTTACATTTATTTATTTATTTATTTATTCATTCATTCATTCATTCATTCATTCATTCATTCATTTATTTGTATGCCGCCCCTTTCGGTAGACTCGGGGCGGCTCACAACACAATAAAAACAGTTTATAACAAATCTAATAATTTACAATTTAAAATATTTTTAAAAATCCATTTTTAAACAGACATACACACAAGCATACCATACATAAATTGTCTAGGCCCGGGGGAGATACCTCAGTTCCCCCATGCCTGACGACAAAGGTGGGTTTTAAGGAGTTTGCGAAAGGCGAGGAGGGTAGGGGCAGTTCTAATCTCTGGGGGGAGCTGGTTCCAGAGAGTCGGGGCTGGCCACAGAGAAGGCTCTTCCCTGGGCCCCGCCAACTGTTAGTCTGACGGGACCCAGAGAAGGCCAACTCAACATTTGGTTGTAGGTTTTGCTGGGACCCTGCTAGAAGTCCAACTTCTGTGGGACCTAATCGGTCACTGGGATTCGTGCAGCAGAAGGCGGTCCTGTAGATATTCTGGTCCGATGCCATGAAGGGCTTTATAGGTCATAACCAACACTTTGAATTGTGACCGGAAATTGATCGGCAACCAATGCAGACTGTGGAGTGTTGGTGTAACATGGGCATACCTAGGGAAGCCCATGATTGCTCTCGCAGCTGCATTCTGCACGATCTGAAGTTTCCGAACACTTTTCAAAGGTAGCCCCATGTAGAGAGCGTTGCAGTAGTCGAACCTCGAGGTGATGAGGGCATGAGTGACTGTGAGTTTACTCAGAGTTTGCTCAAGCAAAGCAGAGCAACTTAGCATGAGGGGGAGGGAAACTTTCTCCATTGATGATCGAAGTCCAATCTTTGGTCACGCTAATCTTTAAAAAAAGAAGAATTGTATTACACAAATAGCAGTATATACAGTATATAGTTTCTGGAAAGTCTTCAAAGGGCACCTGATTTTTTTTATAACTTTATCTCTCAGGTGTGTGCCAATTCATTTTGAAATCCTTCTTGCTGTTTTGAAATTGTCTTTGTTGTTCTTTGCAGCTGTTGGTGCATGAAAGCTTTGGACCCCATAGAGTGGTAATTTTTTAAAGATGCCACTGATCGTGAAGGCCTAGGGGGAAAGAATATCTCAGTCCCCCCATGCCTGACGGCAGAGGTGGGTTTTAAGGAGCTTACAAAAGGCGAGGAGGGTGGGGGCAATTCTAATCTCCGGGGGAGTTGGTTCCAGAGGGCTGGGGCCGCCACAGAGAAGGCTCTTCCCCTGGGCCCCGCCAAACGACATTGTTTTGTTGACGGGACCTGGAGAAGGCCCACTCTATGGGACCTAACCGGTCACTGGGATTCGTGGTCGTGCCATCTCTGTCTTGGGGTCCTACTTTTCCCAAGGAATCTTACAGGTGATCCCATGGGATTGTAGAGAGGATCTCTTGGAGGAACCACAAGAAAAGCTGATCTCTACAGACTTTCATCTCAATAAAGCTGTGATTCTTCATGCCAGAATCTCTCTGCAACTACTTGGAGCATCTTTTCTCATTCTGCAAAGTATCTTTCTCCCCTTTAGAGTTTATTTATTTACCTTGACATGGGAATGGATATCTCTCTAGTGATTTATTGGAATCCATATGAGAAGAAAAAAAGGTATTATCCCCCCAAACAGCGAAGCATAAATAAATTCACAAAAGCACCTCTGGATTAAACCCAAACGCTGTTATAAATCCAGCCACATCAATGAGGAGATTAGCTGGAAATTTTATTTTCTTTCTTCCTTCTCCAACCAGCTTTTGTTCTTCCACATTTTTAAACATATGACTTAATTTTTTTCCCCTTTTTACATCAGAGAATGGCTTTATTGCTATTTGCTCATAGTGGACTAAATAGTTTTGATTGGATCAGAACCGAAAGACATAGAAACATAGAAGATTGACGGCAGAAAAAGACCTCCTGGTCCATCTAGTCTGCCCTTATACTCTTTCCTGTGGATTCTTCCTTCCTTCTTTCTCTTCCTTCATTCTCTTCCTTCCTTCCTTCTCTTTCTTTCCTTCCTTCCTTCTTTCCTTCCTTCCTCCCTCCCTTCCTCATTCATAGAAACATAGAAGACTGATGGCAGAAAAAGACCTCCTGGTCCATCTAGTCTGCCCTTATACTATTTCCTGTATTTTATCTTACAATGGATATATGTTTATCCCAGGCATGTTTAAATTCAGTTACTGTGGATTTACCAACCACGTCTGCTGGAAGTTTGTTCCAAGGATCTACTACTCTTTCAGTAAACTAATATTTTCTCACGTGGCCTCTGATCTTTCCCCCAACTAACCTCAGATTGTGCCCCCTTGTTCTTGTGTTCACTTTCCTATTAAAAAACACTTCCCTCCTGGACCTTATTTAATCCCGTAATATATTTAAATGTTTCGATCATGTCCCCCTTTTCCTTCTGTCCTCCAGACTATACAGATGGAGTTCATGAAGTCTTTCCTGGTCAGTTTTATGCTTAAGACCTTCCACCCATTTTTGTTGCCCGTCTTTGGACCCGTTCAATTTGATCCATCTCTTTTTGTAGGTGAGGTCCTGCAGAACTGGACACGGTTCTGTGTTCAGTTTCGCCATCACTCTGTGCTAGGCATTAAATCACGGGACTGAGGTTTTTCACCGCTGTCTCTGGGGCAAGAGTGACTTTTGGACCACCTCGTGGCCGATGGGATGACCCAGATACCGTTTCAACCCTTTGCTGGAATTCCCCAGCAATTTCTGAATTAATTTCTGCTTGCAAACAAAACTGATTTTGCTTATTTATATTGGGCAGGCAAGCGAGAAAACGAAACAAAGCAAAACAAATCCCAACCGCTGGTCCATTTAGGTCCTAACCTAGATCTCTGCTCTTCCTTCGTCTCTTGGCTGGCTGGTGGTGGGTTCTCCAAGAATGTCTTTATTTTTGATTTTGTAAGGTTGGGCGAGATAGAAGCCACGCGCCAGGAATATTGTCCAGTCTCAAATCTCTCCCTTTGAATTCTTTCAGAGCAGTAAATTCTATATTGAAATCTCACCCGGCTGGGCGCGTTCAGTCTGTATCTTCACATTTGGCATTTTGTCTGAAACTGGATCCGTAGATGCTGGGCTCAACTGTAGCCACTTAAAACAGAACAGAGGGGGAATTTCACCCAAGTGCTTTGCAATTCTTTACCTCGCAGAGGGCCTGGGGAGGAATGACCCTGGAAAAGGAAAACATCTTTTGTTAGGGACAAAACGAAAACCCACCCTAAAATGAACCGTTTCTGTTGTACTTTTTTTTCTTTTCCTAGCGCCGCACAGGGAGAAAATACATTTTTTCCCCCCCTCATGGTGTTCTCCCCCTCCGAATGAACTCAAAACCAGCTGGCAAGTTCGAGTGTCTCCATAGCTGAATTTTAGCATCCCATAGAACCTAGTTCCACAATACCAGATCAATAATTCTCTTCTTTTTCTTTCCTCTTTACTTCCTCCTCCTCTTTTCCTTCCTTCTGTCCTTCCTTCTCCTTCCTTCCTTCTCCTTCCTTCCTTTCTTCCTTCTTTTTTCTCCCTCCCTCCCTTCCTTCTTTTTTTTCTTTCCTTCCTTCTCCTTCCTTCCTCCTTTCCTTCCTTATCTTCCTTCCTTATCTTCCTTCCTTCCTTCTATCCTTCCTTCCTTCCTTCTTTCCTTCCTTCCTTCGTATTATTATTATTATTATTATTATTATTATTATTATTATTATTATTATTATTATTATTATTATTAATTAGATTTGTATGCCACCCCTTTCCGTAGACTCGGAGCGGCTCATAACACAATAAAAACAGTTTATAACAAATCTAATAATTTACAATTTAAAATATTAAAAAAAAACCATTATTAAACAGACATGCACACAAGCATACCATACATAAATTGTATAGGCCCGGGGGAGATATCTCAGTTCCCCCATTCCTCTTCCTTCCTTCCTTCTCCTTCTGTCTTTCCTTCCTTCCTTCCTTTCCATCCCCTCCCCTTCCCCTAATGAAATTGTGTGTGCATTTCTCTCTGTGTGTCTGTCTCTTTTTCTTCTCTGTCTCTCTTTGTCTCTCTGTCTGTCTATCTGTCTGTCTCTCTGTGTGTGTGTGTGTATTTGTGTGTGGTGTGTGCAGTTGCCAAATGCCAAAATTGGCACACGCAGCCCAGCCTGTAACGAAATGCTTACTTGGGGCTTTCTTTCCATGTGAAATATAATATAAATGTTCGTGACTGCTTAAATTCAATTATGCACACATCTTTCGGCGCACGGGGTTTTTTCCCTTTATTTTCAATCCTCCCTTTCCCTGCTCCCTCCCCCTCCCCCTCTAAAAGAATTGGATACAAATTCCTGCCTGTCTGAGTCTGTCTCTCAAAAGTGATGGACAGTAGAGTGATTGACAGGGAGTTAAGGGAAGGAAGGGAAGCGGGGGAAATGAGGACCCGGGTACGAGCTGTGCAAAGCACTTGAAAGAATTTGCATCTGTTCGAAACACTTGGGAGGTGTTGCATTTACACACACACAAAAAAAAACAACACCAGGCAGATTTTTCATCCCGTTGTTGGGCCCACTTTCTTTTACCCCACCCACCCCTCCCCATGGAGACCCTAAAAAATCTTTGCATGTTTGTGTGTGAAAGAAAGTGAGATACAGCCAGACCATCACTGTATGTATGTATGTATTTATGTATTTATGTATTCATTCATTCATTCATTCACTCACTCACTCACTCACTCACTCACTCACTCACTCACTCACTCATTCATTCATTCATTCATTTGATTTTTTAAATTCCGCCCTTCCCCGTAGACTCAGGGCAGCTTACAACATGTTAGCAATAGCACTTTTGAACAGAGCCAACATATTGCCCCCCAACAATTCAGGTCCTCATTTTTCCCACCTCGGAAGGATGGAAGGCTGAGTCAACCTTGAGCCGGTGATGAGATTTGAACCGCTGACCTACAGATCTAGCAGTCAGCTTTAGTGGCTTGCAGTAATGCGCTTTACCTACTGCGCCACCTCGGGTTATTTCTTTTTTATCCGTTAAGATGCTAGAAAAAGGGTTCCTTGCAAAAAAAAACCCCACAACCTTGTGCCTTTCGCGCTTCCTGTTTTCTCCTGCTATTTTTCTCCCCTTCTGCTACCCAAGGATATGTAGGAAGAAAAGTAAAACATCTTGCAAACTCTCCCCTAAAAGTTATTTTATTTTATTTTAAAGTGGCATTGCCTTTCTTTGTGGGCCGAGGTGGGATTCCTGGCCCTGTGTCATGTGTTGCATTACAGACAACTCTCCCAATGCTTCTCGTAATTCATGTTCTCGTAGTTACGATGCGTCCCCTGTCTTTTCCATCCCGACAGTGCTCAGCGGAATGTGGCTCCGGCCTCCGAACCCGTTCGGTGGTCTGCATGACCAACCACATCAGCAGTTTGCCCCTGGAGGGCTGCGGGCACAACCGACCCACGGACAGCACCCCCTGCGACAACGGGCCTTGCCTGGGGAAAGTCGAGTGGTTTGCTGGCAGCTGGACTCAGGTACCTTTAATGCAGAGGTCTTCCAACTTGGCAGCTTTAAGACTTGTGGACTTCAACTCCCAGCTAAGCTGGCTGGAGAATTCTGGGAGTTGAAGTCCACAAGTCTTAAAGCTGCCAAGTTTGGGGATCCCTGCTTTTAATGCATGGATGGGATGTATTGGATGCCGCTTGGCGGGACCCAGGGGAAGAGCCTTCTCTGTGGCGGCCCCGGCCCTCTGGAACCAACTCCCCCCAGAGATTAGAATTGCCCCCACCCTCCTTGCCTTTCGTAAGCTACTTAAAACCCAACTCTGGGAACTGAGATACTCTTTCCCCCTAGGCCTTTACAATTTTATGCATGGTATGTCTGTATGTATGTTTGGTTTTTATATTAATGGGTTTTTAAATCGTTTTTAGTATTGGATTATTATTGTATACTGTCTTATTATTGCTGTTAGCCGCCCCGAGTCTCCGGAGAGGGGTGGCATACAAATCCAATAAATAATAATAATAAAAGTATTTCTGGACTCTATTTTAGCTTTTTCAGCCTTATTTGAAAAGAAACCATCACAAAAACAACATATATGATAGGGGAAAATGTGTTCTTTCTAATGAAACATAAATGAAGATGATTGAAGGTGAGAAAACAGAGAGCTCCATTTCGGAGCAAGGTTTTTTTCTATCTCTCTCTGTTTTCTCACCTTCAATCATCTTCATTTTTGTTTCATTGGAAAGAGCAATTTTTTTTCCTGTCCTATATGTTGCTTTTGTGATGGTTTCTTTTCAAATAAGGCTTCCATTTCACCGGGTCCACTTGACAAAGAATGACCTGGGTACCACTTTGGTGGCAAGGCAACAGCATTCCATGGGCCTTCGCCATAGACAAAATATCTTCGGACAATGCTGGACAAGAAATGGAGATGAGCAACGCCCCCTACAATGGACCTGACCGAATAGGGGAGATCTTTACCTTATCTGGAAGGGTTGGTGAGAGAAACCAAGGTCTGTCTCAAGGCCACGATGTAAGAAAGTCCTTGAACCCCCTCTCCCACTCACCCAGGAGCAGGTGAACATATAAGAACCTAAGAAGAGCCCTGCTGAATCAGGCCAAAGCCCATCGAGTCCAGCCTTCTGTGTCCCATAGTGACCCACCAATTGTCCATGGGGATCTTGAGCAGAAAGAGAAGGCAAGACCCTCCCTTTCACCTGACCCCCAACAAATGGGACCCAAGGGAACCCTGCCTGCCTCCACCAACATAGAGGCGGCACATGGACATCCATTTCAATAACCACCCATGATACACTCGGCATCCCTGAATCTGTCTAATCCTGCCTTGAAGCTATCCAGGCTGACAGCTGTCACGACCTCTTCTGGAAGCGAATTCCATCAACCAATGCTCCTCTGGGGGAAGAAATATTTGTCCTCACTTTCTTACCTATGAGTTTTAGGGAGGGGCCCCTCGTCCTAGTATTGTGTGATAAGAGAAAATAATTTTTCTCCATCCACCTTTTCTATCCCGTGCATGATTTTACACACTTCGATCAAGTCACCTCTTCAACGCCGTCTTTCAAGGCTGAAGAGACCAAGGCATTGCAACCTGGTTTGTGGGAAGTGGGAAGAAGTGAGGACAAGCTAGATTGTTCTTTCATCTGTCCTTAACGCTGGGCGATCTGGAAAACAGCTGCCATACAGATGTGGAAGAACCTCGCCAGATTTTGCCGGTTGTCTTATCACAGAGAGATGGAAGGGGCCGTGTTTGAGGTCTCATCTGTTGCTGATTTCTCAGCTCGGGGGCGGAGGGGAGGGCAGAGTAGCTCCAGTTCCCACCCCTCTTTCTGGCCCTCCAGTTTGAAGGCACCTCAGAAGATCCAGATGAAATGTAAACCGGAATAAACACCGCCGGTTTTGAGCAAGACAGGTGACTCCCTGTGCTAAGCAGGGAATCTCTGCTCACAGTCGCTCATGCCTTTATCACCTCGAGGTTTGACTACTGCAATGCTCTCTACATGGGGCTACCTTTGAAGACTGTTTGGAAACTACAAATTGTGCAGAAGGCAGCCGCGCGAGAGGTCCAACTCCAACACTGGAAGTTTTTAAGGAACTTTATACCATTTGTCAGAAATTGTGTAAGGTTTCCTGTTTGAGCAGGGGGCTGGAATAGATTACCTCCAAGGTCCCTTCCAGTTATATTCTGATTGATTGATTGATTGATTGATTGATTGATTGATTGATTGAAATAGTCTAACATCTCCTGCTTTAGGGGGCTGGACCTGAAGACCTTCAAGGTCCCTTCCAACTCTATTCTGGTGGATGGATGGATGGATGGATGGATGGATGGATGGATTGGAATGGTTGATGGTTTCCTGCTTGAGCAGGGGGTTGGAATAGATGACCTCCCAGGTCCTTTCCAGTTGTTTTCTGCTTGATTGATTGATTGGAATGGTCTAACATCTCCTGCTTTAGGGGGCTGGACTTGAAGACCTCCAAGATTAGATTAGATTAGATTTATTGGATTTATATGCCCCCCCCTCTCAGCAAACTCGGGGCGGCTCACAACAAAGTAAAAACAATACATAATAACAAATCCAATACCCACCAATCCAATTACAATTTTAAGCTAAAAAATTCATAAAAAACAATATTAAATATAATATTAAAAAACAAGCACACAATCAATCTAACACCAAAACAACATGGGCAAGGGGGAGATGTTTCAGTTCCCCCATGCCTGACGGCAGAGGTGGGTTTTAAGGAGTTTGCGAAAGGCAAGGAGGGTGGGGGCAATCCTAATCTCAGGGGGGAGCTGGTTCCAGAGGGTCGGAGCCGCCACAGAGAAGGCTCTTCCCCTGGGTCCCGCCAGACGACATTGTTTAGTCGACGGGACCCGGAGAAGGCCCACTCTGTGGGACCTAACTGGTCGCTGGGATTTGTGTGCAGCAGAAGGTGGTCCCAGAGATATTCTGGTCCGATGCCATGAAGGGCTTTATAGGTCATAACCAACACTTTGAATTGTGACCGGAAACTGATCGGCAACCAATGCAGACTGCGGAGTGTTGGAGTGATATGGGCATACTTAGAGAAGCCCATAATTGCTCTCGCAGCTGCATTCTGCATGATCTGAAGTTTCCGAACACTTTTCAAAGGTAGCCCCATGTAGAGAGCATTACAGTAGTCGAGCCTCGAGGTGATGAGGATACCCTTCCAACTCTATTCTGGTGGATGGATGGATGGATGGATGGATGGAGTGGAGTGGTTTGAGTGTCTCCTGCTTGAGAAGGGGGTTGGAATAGATTTATTTATTTATTTATTTAGATTTGTATGCCGCCCCTCTCCGCAGACCCCCAAGTCCCTCCCAACCCTATTATTCTATATTCTGCTCCTTTAAACCAAAGAAGAACATAGTGGAGTATTGCAAAAGTCTTTCTCCAGCAATGTACACCCCACTTATCTCACATTCTTCTAGTCCGACCTTGAGACTAAATGCTTACTTAAGATGCTGCAAATATGTCTGAAATCAAAACAAGAAAGCGGGGATTTGAAAGGGGGGAGGGGGAAGCACACCTCCATGATTTATAACTTGTTATCGGGCCCTTTCCCACAATTTTTGCAAACTTTGTGGTTTTCTCCTTATCTTGGTTAGAAAGGCTGGAGCCACCTTGTGATCAAAGAGGCCTTTTAGCCAATCACGGATCGGTTCCCGCTAACTCAGCTTTGATTGTGAAATTTTTCTCGTGCTCATATTTTAAACTTACAGATGCCACTGATTTAGATCCGTTAGTTGGATCCGTAATTTTCTAGCCTCAAAATCTTCTCCCTCCCCCACAACCCCTCTCCCCATTTAAAAAAAATTATTGAAATATAAACATTAAAAACACAACATATAAACACTTAAAGACAGACAATTCTAGACACACAAATAAAAAAAAAGATATGCAATTGAATTATTCTCGTCCATTAAATACATTATCTTCATAGTCATTTTTATGGCTATTGCAGACGGCGACACTAAAAAAGAATTAATTCTGGTTATTTAATTTATATACACGTTTGTTCTCCTTTTGACTGCCTTACTCAATCAATATTACAACATCTCAATTCATACAACTCCGAGTCCTCGGAGAGGGGTGGCATACGAATCTAATAAATTAATAAATACAAATCAAATGTTTCATTATCAATCTTTTAAAAAGTTATTATTTATTTATTTATTAATCAGATTTGTATGCCGCCCCTCTCCGCAGACTCGGGGCGGCTAACAGCAATAATAATACAATATAAACAAATCTAATATTTAAATTAATTTTAAAAACCCCAATTTAGAAACCAATCATACATACTAACATACCATGCATAAATTTTATAAGCCTAGGGGGAGGGAAAGTGTCAATTCCCCCATGCCTGACGACAGAGGTGGGTTTTAAGGAGCTTACGAAAGGCAAGGAGGGTGGGGGCAACTCTGATATCTGGGGGGAGTTGGTTCCAAAGGGTCGAGGCTGCCACAGAGAAGGCTCTTCCCCTGGGTCCCGCCAAACGACATTGTTTAGTTGATGGGACCCGGGGAAGGCCAACTCTGTGAGACCTAACTAGTCGCTGGGATTCGTACGGTTATCTATTTATTTAGATAATTTCATCCTTCTAATTTTATATCTAATTCATAATTGTATATTAATTTTGTTCTTTTCTTGTTTCTCATCAAATGTATTCCAGGTTTTATAATATTCTGAATCTTCTTTATTGTTAGTTTTAATGTCAACATATCTGCTTCTGCACAATCCATAATTTTCTTTCTCCCCACTTTAAAAAGAAAAAAAAACTCTTTGTCCTCCCAGGAAATGTTCTTTCAAAGCAGATCGAAATTAGATGGTCGGTGAATTATGTAAACAAATGCCTGTCAAGGAACTATTCAAAGGCTATTGGAAAAGGCTGCAATTAGTCCAGAACCCAGCCATGCGAGCTGTTGTGGGTGTGCAGAGGTACACCTACATCACACCAACACTCTGCGAGTTACATTGGCTTCGAATCAGTCTCCAGGTGCAATTTAAGGTGTTGGTTAATACCCAGGTGGGGTAACATCTGAGTGAGATTCCCCTTTTGCACATGGGTAGGAAGCGAAATCTTGCAAGAGGATAGAATTCTTTATTGGCCAAGCGTGATTGGACGCACAAGGAATTTGTCTTTGGTGCAGATGCTCTCAGTGGACATAAAAGAAAAAGATACATTTGTCTGGAATGGAATGGAACAGAATGGAACGGAAGAGAATAGAATAGAATAGAATTCATTATTGGCTAAATGTGATTGGACACACAAGGAATTGGTCTTTGGTACAGATGCTCTCAGCGTACATAAAAGAAAATATACATTTGTCAAGAATCATGAGATACAACACTTAATGATTGTCATCGGGGTCAAATAAGTAATCAGGAAACAATCAATATTAATAAAAATCTTAAGGATGCAAGCAACAAGTTACAGTCATGAGTTGGAGGAAATGGGTGATAGGAATGATGAGAAAAAGCTAGTAATAATAGTAGTGCAGCCTTAGTAAATAGTTTGACAATGTTCAGGGAATTATTTGTTTAGCAGAGTGATGGTGATGGGAAAAAACCTGTCCTTGTGTCTGGTTGTCTTGGTGTGCAGTGCTCTATAGCAACGTTTTGAGGGCAGGAGTTGAAATACTGTAGTTTGTGTCCAGGATGCGAGGGGTCAGTCAATATTTTCCCTGGTCTCTTTTTGACTCGTGCAGTCTACAGGTCCTCAATGGAAGGCAGGTTGGCAGCCATTGTTTTGTTCTGCAGTTCTGATTCTCCTCTGAAGTCTGTGTCAGTCTTGTTGGGTTGCAGAACCGAACCAGACAGTTACAGAGGTGAAGATGACAGACTCAATGATTCCTCTGTAGAACTGGATCAGCAGCTCCTTGGGCAGTTTGAGCTTCCTGAGTGGGTGCAGAAATTGTGGGTGCATTTTTCATACATTTTCCTCCTAATAATGCCGGCAATACTCACAACTTACAACTTGGTGAGCACCAGCAGGTCATTCCCACTCCACAGACGTTCCCCCCCCCCTGAAAATAAAACACAACTTTTGCACAACTGAAAGTTTTCGTTTGGTTAACTGCTCTCTTAAGAGTTAACGTGCTTGGGGACCCACAATTTACAACGCTGTTAACAGGAATTATGTTTGAACTCCAGACATCCATGTTGAGTTTATCTATAAATCTACCCCCTCGCCCCAGGCCTCTAATTTATTTCTCCAAGGTAATAAATTCTTCAGGAACAGGCACCCACAAATATTTTAAAACCCACAAGACTTTAATTCTCCTTTGTTAGTTATAATCTCTTTCTCTGCAACAGATGGGCCCATACTGATACCACAGGACTGGAAAACATAGAAAAATGACACAAGAACACTCTTCGTTGTTGCTGTATTGAAAGCAGATGATAGCCCTTTCAAAATAGCTTTATTAAAATTGTGTGGTTTAGTTGCTGGTTTATGATCACCGGTGTCCCCATTGAAAAATAGAGGTGATTTATGAGCCCTTACATCAGGATAAAGACGTGAGGCTTTCAGGCATCTCAAAAGTAATGATGGCTTGAAAGCTTACTTGGATAAATCAGCCCAACTCCATCAATCATTCGATTGGTACACAATAAAAATGGGGGGAGAGAGAAGGAAGGGGAAGGGAACTCAAATATTGAAGCAAGAGTTGTTGCATCCGTGCCCAGGAAATTGGAACAGGTCAATCTGGGCAACTTTACGAGTTGTGGACTTCAACTCCCAGAACTCTGGCTGGCTGAGGAATTCTGGGAGTTGAAGTCCAAGGTTGGAGACGCCCTAAGGTAAACGAACAAAGCTAAACTTGATAGGAGCACATCAGGGTTTCTATGGATACAGAGACAGATGTCAATGACTTGAGATGCAAAATCTGAAAGGGGAGTAGATGCTTGGAACAAACTCCCAGCAGACGTGGTTGGTCAATCCACAGTCACTGAATTGAAACATGCCTGGGATAAGCATAGATCCATCCTAAGGTAAAATACAGGAAATAAGGGCAGACTAGATGGACCAGGAGGTCTTTTTCTGCTGTCAATCTTCTAGGTTTCTAGGTTTCCATCCCAAACTGCAGTCTTAGAACTTGACATTCTTTGATTGAGAGACAACTCTTTGCTTTTTTTGGTGAACAGTTAAAAGCGATAAGTTTAGGATGAGTTATCCTCCCTTCCCTCCACTCCTGTTAACCAGACCATACTAAAAACATTGGCTATTCTGGATTTGGGTCAGTTTGGGCTGCTTTTAGAACTCTTTAAGTATCACGTGTGTTGATTTTTGCTCGGAACAGCCTGTACTTTTCTCTGGGACAGCTGATCTACGTCTATTCAAATATTACAAAAATTATACTTGGCCTACCAACAATATTCCCCTTTTTAAAATAAGAGTCAGTTATGCTAGGCTACCCAAAAGCACTAAACTCTTTAGCGATTGTAGCCTTGCAAAGTGACCTAGAAACCAGAAAATTGTTGGCAGTTCTAAAGATCTTTTTTTTTTTTGCAAAGTGCTGTGTCTGTGTATTTAACCTTTAAGGATACAGGCGAGATCTTCAAATTAGCTTTTTCAGACCTGGAAGTCCGTGTCCAAAAACCCTGGTGGGTTGCTAGTCCTTCCCAAAGCTGAGAGAAAATTTATTTATTTTTTTAAGAAGCCAGCAGTCAACCTGAATTCTCATCTCAAATTGCTGGAGCAGGAGCAAAAATGTTCACCTTCCTCGAGGTCAATTTTGCTTCAAAGCTGCAACTTTCGTTTTGGGGGAAGAAACGTCTTACTTACTTACTTACTTACTTACTTACTTACTTACTTACTTACTTACTTACTTACTTACTTACTTACTTACTTACTGGATTTGTATGCCGCCCCTCTCTGGAGACTCAGGGCGGCTAACAGCAATAATAAAGCAGCATATAACAATAATCCAATAATAAAAACTATTAAAAACCCATTATTATAAAAACCAAACATACATACAGACATACCATGCATAAAATTGTAAAGGCCTAGGGGGAAAGAGTATCTCAATTCCCCCATGCCTGGCGGCAGAGGTGGGTTTTAAGCAGCTTACGAAAGGCAAGGAGGGTGGGGGCAATTCTAATCTCTGGGGGGAGTTGGTTCCAGAGGGTCGGGGCCGCCACAGAGAAGGCTCTTCCCCTGGGTCCCGCCAAGCGACATTGTTTAGTCGACGGGACCCGGAGAAGACCCACTCTGTGGGACCTAACTGGTCGCTGGGATTCGTGCAGCGGAAGGCGGTCCCTGAGATAATCTGGTCCGGTGCCATGAAGGGCTTTATAGGTCATAACCAACATTTGGTTATGGGCAGTGATTGCTGCCCCAAGGGGATTTAATTCAATGTATTTGACTTCTATGCTGCCCAAATCCAATGGGACTCAGAGTGGCTTACAACAATAAATAGTACATACAATAAAGAAGTCAAATAATTAGTAATAAGAACAGTAAAAGCCATAATAAACTCTAATAATGAAGGGCGTCTTCTTTATCTGCTTGGGTTTCTGCTGATCTGGGGTCTTTCTGAAGCTCGCGATGGTTCCACCTCATCTCAACGTGGGCCTTGCAAATATTTGGGTAGGGGGTGCGTAGAAAAGGAACGGCCTCCTCTCGTCCCCTGGAAGAATGTTATTTAAAGATGGAGGGAGCTGGAGGACCCCCTGCTGTCATAGATGCCTTTTTATTTTAAATGCCTGCTTTGCTCAGAGGACGGCAGGGCAAACTGAAGAGCAACACGTTCTGCTGGGAATTGTGGCCGGGAAAGGAAGAAGCGCTGCAATTCCTTGCAAATTTATTTTTGCAAATTGTAAAGGGTTGCAAGGGAGTTTGTGCTTCCTTGGGATCTGGTTGAATGAGCTACCTAAATGGAGGGGATGAAATTCAGAGGTCACCTTTTGGCCAACTTACTTTGTCTTAGTTGTCCTAAGAAAAACTTCTTTAAAAATTCCAAGCCTTTCCTTTTGAATATATCCATTCATGCCACAATCTTATGAGTTTTTTCTTTATTATGGTACACACAGGAGGATTTTACTCAGACATATTTTTTGTCTTATTTTTAGAAGTTCCTTCCTTTCTTCTTCCTTCCTTCCTTCCTTCCTTCCATCTCTCCCTCTCTCCCTTCCTCATTCCCTTTCTTTCCTTCCTTCCCTCACTCTCTTTCTTTCTTTTCCTCCCTTCCTTCCTTTCTCTCTCTCTCTCTCTTTTATTTGTCTTCCTTTCTTTCTTTCTTCCTCCCTCCCTCATTCCCTTTCCTTCCTTCCCTCCTTCCTTCCTTGTTTCTTTCTTTCTTCTTTCCCTCCCTCCTTCCTTCCTTCCTTCCTCTCTTCCTCCCTCCCTTCCCCCTCCCTCTTTCCTCACCCTTCCTTCCTTCCATCCTTCTTTCCTCCCTCCCTCTTCCTTTCATTCTTTCTTCCTTCCTTCCTTCCTCCTTCCTTCCTTCCGTCTCTCCCTCGCTCCCTTCCTCATTCCCTTTCTTTCCTTCCTTCCTTCCCTCACTCCCTTTCTTTCTTTCCCCCCTTCCTTCCTTTCTCTCTCTCTCTCTCTTTTTATTTGTCTTTCTTTCTTTCTTTCTTCCTCCCTCATTCCCTTTCCTTCCTTCCTTCCCTCCTTCCTTCCTTGTTTCTTTCTTCTTTCCCTCCCTACATCCTTCCTTCCTCTCTTCCTTCCTCCCTCCCCCCTCCCTCTTTCCTCACCCTTCCTTCCTTTCCATCCTTCTTTCCTCCCTCCCTCCCTCTTCCTTCCTTCCTCCTCCTTCCTTCCTTCCTTCCTTCCTTCCTTCTTTCTTTCTTTCCCACATTAAATGAGAGGTCAAACATGCTGGCCTAGCTCGGGTTTCTGTAGCGCCACATGACATTCGGTGGAGTCTTGCAAACCGATCCTGTGTTCTGTGGAAGCAAGTGCTTATTAAACTTGAAGTATCAAACCGCCTGTTTATTTTGTTTCTAAGCAGAATCAATTAGTCCGCCTGATTAAAGTAAGATGCCTGCAACAGCTCTTGAGCAGAGACAGGCATCTTGGGGGTGGCTGCTGCAAATTAAGCTGGAATGAACTCAGAAAAACAAAGCAAAAGTGTTAAAATCCAAAGCCAAAAGGTTCTTGGATCGGCCACTGAAGGATCTTTTAATTTTATTTTTCTTGCTTTCCGGTGATTGCTATTCAAGGTACGCGAAGCTGTTTCTGGGTTGGCTTAGCTCAGCACACGGCTCTTCTATAATAATAGTCTTGCAGTGATTTTCAAGGTTGCAAACTTATTTATTGATTTGATTCGACTTCTGTGCTGCTCAATCCCATCGGGACATTATTTTAAGTCACTTTATCAATTCAGGGCATTGCTGAGGTCAATACGTGATTCCCGACTGTCTGGAGACACTAGGAAAGAGAAAGATATCCAAACTGGAACTGGGGGAGCGTCAAAACCCTGGACACAGAAACCGGACAAGGGGAATAAATGGATTTTGGAAAAGGCAAGAGGGAAAAATAGCATAATCCTGAACTGCTGCTTCTTCTCTTTTATCGAGAAGAGATTCAATTGGCTACAAGTACATTGTTTCCTGCTCCATCCAATCTTTTTCAAGAGATTCTGGGATAAAATTCTAGGAATCAAGTTTTGATACAGGAGGAAGGGACCTTGTAGGTCATCTATTCCAACCCCCCACCCAAGCAAGAGACACTACACAATGGATCAGTGGAACTGCTTGCCTCCAGAAGTTGTGAATGGTCCAACACTGGAGGTTTTAAAGAAGATGTTGGATCACCATCTGTCTAAAGTAGTTTAGGGTCTCCTACCCATGCAAGAGGTGGGACTAGAAGACCTCCAAAGTCCCTTCTGACTTTGTTGTTATTATTACACCAAAGTTACCATATTTAGCTGTTTATCTCTTCTGTTGGACACAGTCACAATCGTATGCATATTCTTGGCCAGGCAGCGCATCTAATTGCTAATGGCTGGAACTCACATTTGTGGGATTTAACAATGGCTGGAAGAAACACTGATTGTGCAGAAATGATGTGAGCTGAAGTGAGCAATTCCTCCTGATGTTCCTCCCTTGCCACCACAAAGACTGAGAACTGCCAGATATATCTGTGGATAGCAAAGGGAAGCAAAGTTTGCAAACTTTTGGCTGGTCCAAAGAGGTGTGGTTCTCTTCTATGTCAGGGTTTCCTCAACCTTGGCAAGCGTGAAGATGATGGGTGGACACCAATTCCCAGAATTCCCCAGCCAGCCACATGGATTCTGGGTGTTGAGGTCCACCCATCTTCAACTTCTCAAGATTTACAAGACCCTGTTGAACTTCCTTCCTTCCTTCCTTCCTTCCTTCCTTCCTTCCTTCCTTCCTTCCTCTCTATCACCCTCATCTTCTTTTCCATCTTCTCTTCTACCTCTCCTTCCTTCCTTCCTTCCTTCCCTCCCTCCCTCCTTCCTTCCCAGTGTTTAGAGTGCAGCATTTCAAGCTAGCTCTGCCCACTGCCAGCAGTTCAACCCTGACCAGCTCAAAATTGACTCAGCCTTCTTCTGTCCTTCCAAAGTCAGTCAAACGAGGATGTAGATTGTTTGGGGTGGGTGGGGGGCTCAAGAGGTTGACTCTGTAAATCAATTCTGTGGTTCTTTCCTGTTCTTTCGAAGAAGTTGAGTCCTCCGCCTTGTCCATCTCTCTCTCTGCCTTTTTGTCGCTCCGTCCAGTGTTCCATCGAATGTGGCAGTGGGACCCAGCAGAGAGAGGTCGTCTGCATTCGGAAAACGGAGAACCAGTTCGAGATGCTGAATCCCCACGAGTGCGCCTTCCTGCAAAGGCCCCCCAGCCAGCAAAGCTGCCACCTGAAACCTTGTGGCGCTAAATGGTTCAGCACCGAGTGGAGCGCCGTACGTATCCGTCCTTTGCCCACTCTTGCATTTGCAGTCAGGTCCACGCCTGGTCCTCCATCTACAGCCACAATGGTTAAGCAAGAGCCCCAGCCACTGTTGAGGTCCCACAGAGTGGGCCTTCTTCCCAATCTTGGCAACTTGAAGATATTGGACTTCAACTCCCAGAATTCCCCAGCCAGAGAATGGGTGGATGGATGGGTGGATGGACGGACGGACGGACAGACAGACAGACAGACAGGTGCACATGATAGATAGATAGAAAGATAGATAATAAGCACATAGAGATAGGTAGGTAGGTAGGTAGGTAGACAGACAGACAGACAGACAGACAGATAGAAAGATAGATGAGAGAGAGATGATAGATGATAGATAGATAGATAGATAGATAGATAGATAGATATAGATAGATAGATAGATAGATAGATAGATAGATAGATAGATAGGTAGAAAGATAGATAGATACAGACAGACAGATAGGTGCACATGATAGATAGATAGAAAGATAGATAATAGGCACGTAGAGATAGATAGATAGGTAGGTAGGTAGGTAGGTAGGTAGGTAGGTAGACAGACAGACAGACAGATAGATAGATAGAAAGATAGATGAGAGAGAGAGATGATAGATAGATAGATAGATAGATAGATAGATAGATAGATAGATAGATAGATAGATAGATAGATAGATAGATAGATAGATAAGGCAGGCAGGCAGGTAGGCAGACCCAGATAGAGATTGACAGACAGACAGACAGACCTCACCGCCCTCCTTTTGTTTCCTGGTTCTGCAGTGTTCCAAGTCCTGCGAAGGGGGGTTCCGTATCCGGGAGGTGCGCTGTCTTTCCGACGACATGTCCCCCAGCACCAAATGCGACTCCCAGCTGAAGCCGGCGGAGAAGGAGTCCTGCAACGCCCACGACTGCCTGCCCGAAATAGGTACCCAGCCTCTTTGGGGTTTTGTAGCCGTGGGCCGCCATCTAGTGGAAAAATAAGTAAATCTGTGGATGGTCCTGAGGTTATGGAGGCAGTTCTGAGACAGACGGAGAGCTGGTGTTATTTTTTTCATTTGTAGTTTGGAATGAAAAGCTGGATGGATGGAAGATAGATGACATATAGACAGGCATAGATAACAGATTCCTGGCTGGCTGGCTGGCTGGATGGATGGATGGATGGCTCGATGGATGATAGATAGATTGATAAATTGATAGATGATAAATAGATGATAGATAGATGATAGATAAATGAAAGATGATAGATAGATTAGATTAGATTAGATTTATTGGATTTATATGCCGCCCCTCTCCGCAAACTCGGGGCGGCTCACAACAAGGTAAAAACAATACATAATAACAAATCCAATTGGTAGATTGATAGATTGATAGATTGATAGATTGATAGATTGATAGATTGATAGATTGATAGATTGATAGATTGATAGATTGATAGATTGATAGATTGATGAAAAATAGATGACAGGTGACAGATGACAGATCATAGATAGATTGATTGATAGATGATAGATGATAAATTCATAGATGAAAGATAATAGATACAGAGAAACAGAGAGAGAGAGAGCATTTGAGTCAGTGGTCAGTGTCCTGATGACCGTCTGGACTGAACCTTGCAATCTTATTGAACTTTGTGAGTTGAAGTCCACAAACCTTAAAGTTGCCAAGGTTGAGGTCTTTTGCATGTTCTCCTTCCAGATGAAAACTGCAAGGACAACTACTACAACTGCAACGTTGTGGTCCAAGCCCGCCTCTGCGTCTACACCTATTACAAGACGGCCTGCTGCGTGTCCTGTTCCAGAGTGGCCAATCGGCAGTCGGGCTTCTTAGGGAGAAGATAACAGCCGCTCTATCACCGGGATTCGGACCTGTGCCTCGATCCTCCCAAGCTGCTTCCACAACACTTCTACCTTCCCAAGAGTGGGGTGTTTTTTCACCCACAAGGATGGGAAGGGACGACGGAAGCACCTCTGGGGGACACCACCACCAACACACACTGTAATGAAAACTTTGGGGAAACCCATGCTACAACGTTGGACCTTCAAAAGCTTTAGGCCTGAGGAGACACACGGATGGATGGATTTATTATGTGCCTTCAAGTTAGCGATGTCTCATAGCAACTTCATAGATTTTCTCCACATCAATCTGTTGTCCCTGACCTGGTGTTTCGCCTCTTCCGGGTGCGTGACAATAGAGGTCTTCAAACATACAACCGGAATTGGGACCAGTAAATCATTGTGATTGTAAATCAACAGTAGAAGGCTGCTGGAACATCTAGGACTTCTGGAAGGAAGTGGGAGAGGTCTTTGCATTGTCACTTTGGATGAAGCTCATCTGATTGGGTGTTGCCCTGGGCACTTGACCATTAGCGGTTGACTATGTTGGAGGTGTTGTCCAAGCAAGACTACTTGGCACCTCACAGTCTCTTTGAAGGGCAAGGATAGATATGGAAAAACCTCATCCAAACAACTCCTCATTGACTTGACTTGAGTCAAGTTGACCCACACAACCCATGTTCTCTTTGACTTATGAAAAAGCAGCTTCGTGGAGGGCTGTGCAGGGGAGGAATGTTTTATAAGACGATAAGAACATAAGAAGAGCCATGCTGAATCGGGCCAAAGCCTATCAAGTCCAGCATTCTGTGTCACACAGTAGCCCACCAATTGTCCATGGGGATCTTCAGCAGAAAGAGAAGGCAAAACCCTCCCTTTCCCTTGACCCCCAACAAATGGGACCCAAGGGAACCCTGCCTGCCTCAACCAACATAGTGGTGGCACTTGGACATCCGTTTCAATAACCACCAATACATTTGGCATCCCTGAATCTATCTAATCCTGCTTTGAAGCTCTCCAGGCTGACAGCTGTCACAACCTCTTCTGGAAGGGAATTCCATCAACCAAGGACCCTCTGGGTGAAGAAATATTCCCCTTGATTTGTCCTCACTTTCTTACCTGTGAGCTTTAGGGAGGGCCCCCTTGTCCTAGTATTGTGTGATAGAGAAAAGGATTTTTCTCCATCCATCTTTTCTATCCCATGCATGATTTTATACACTTCGATCAAGTCACCTCTTCAACACCGTCTTTCAAGGCTGAAGAGACCAAGGTGTTTTTAATAGAAATGGATTCCTTCCTCCCTTCCTTACCGCACAAATCTTGCAGAATGGCGTGGGTTTTCTCCCCTCAATTACTTCAATAATTTTCTTCTAGCATGGAATCCAGTTGTTTCAGTCTTGTTTTGAAGGTTCACTGTGTTCTTGTCTTCAGCTACGGAACGAGTTGAAGAAGCCCATGTTTATGGCCTCCATGTTTCATCTGCAGGGCCGTTCCCCTCTGGGCTAAGAACATTTGCTACGTTCTCTCATTTTCATTCCCTGTTCTTGGAGAAGTGAAGAACAAGCTCTCTTATCCTGGCTTCCGACTTAACTATGTTTGCATCGCCGAGTGATTCCCTTTGATTTCCGATGGGAATCAGCCAGGGTAGACCTCCTTCAATCCTTGGATGGCAATAAGACATCTCAAGGATGTCTCTTGCTTACTCCGCGAGAAGAAGGAATTAGGAGGTCAGATTTCGTATCCGATGCTGGTTTTAGTTCAAGGGGAGGAGGGTTTTTTTTTATTCATTCCACTTCTTTCCCTCAATTCAATTTTAACTCGGTTCCCGGTTGACTTTCTGCAGTAAACAAGATCGGCTTGTGGTTTGGAAAAAATTAGCTTTGTTTATGCCAAAAGTAGAGAGATTCCTCATCTCTGTTCAACGGAGGCATGAAAGCTAAGCCAGATTTAGGGGAGACTTGCAGAATGAGGACCCCACCTACCATCCCCTACGTCAACTCGCCTAAAATTAACCCCACCTGGCAACATTAAAGAAGGATATACTTTTTTTTTATAACTTATTTTTTTATATTTGTAAATACAAGATGTTTATAGGAAAGTACCTATTCTAAACGACGTCTATGCAGATCAAGCCACTCCAGCAAAATAGTTCTATTATTTAGAAAGCGATATTTTTTTTTGTGGTGTATTTTTAACAAAAAAAAAAAAGGGACTAAAATTGTATTTATTTATATATTCCACTGCCATTTTTGTCCAGTAATACTAATCAGCTTTTAGCCTGGAAATTTTATACCACATCGAATATATCAGTATCATACTTAAATCCATATTTAATGGGTGTGTGTGTGTGTTTTTAATTCCATGGTTAATCATCCATTTTTACAAACGGCTTCTCGTTTTTAAAAAGTGAGAGAGGTGTAAGATAAAAGGGCCTCTAGACCAGTTCAGGGTTTATTTGCTCAGCAATGCACCTGGGCTGCACCTGTAGAGCATATTTTAATATTTGTATACAAATTCGCCAATGAGGGGGGAAAAGATATTTTTGCTTATGACTAATTTATTTTTTATTATTGTGAAAAAATAATAAAGACATTCAATAAACGTCTTTGGCTTCTTTTATAGTTTTGAGTCTTCTTCTTCTTCTTCTTGTTCTCCTCAACCTCCTCCTTCTTGTTTTTCTTGTTTTTCTTGTTCTTGTTTTTCTTCTTCTTGTTCTTCTCCTTCTTCTCCTCCTTCTTCTTCTTTTCCTTCTCCTTCTTCTCCTTCTTCTTCTCCTCCTCCTCCTCCTTCTTCTCCTTCTTTTTCTTTTCTTCTTGCTCTTCTTCTTGTTTTTCTTGTTCTTCTCCTTCTCCTTCTCCTTCTCCTTCTTCTTCTTCTTCTTCTCCTCCTTCTCCTCCTTCTCCTCCTTCTTCTTTTTCTTCTTCTTGTTCTTGCTCTTCTTCTTTTTCTTCTTCTTCTTTTCTTCTTGCTCTTCTTCTTCTCCTCCTTCTTCTCCTCCTTCTCCTCCTCCTCCTTCTTCTTGTTCTTGTTCTTTCTCTTCTTCTTTTTCTTGTTCTTCTTGTTGTTCTTCTTCTTCTTCTTGTTGTTGTTGTTGTTGTTCTTCTTCTTCTTCTTCTTCTTCTTCTTCTTCTTCTTCTTCTTCTTCTTCTTCTTCTTCTTCTTCTATTCTATTCTATTTTTCCCTATCGTATCCTATTCTATTTAATTTTCCCTATCCCATCTCATCCCATCCCTATTCTGTTCTGTTCCGTTCCATCCCATTCCACTCTACTCTACTC
The DNA here is from genome assembly GCF_031021105.1 of Erythrolamprus reginae. Taxonomy (NCBI): domain Eukaryota; kingdom Metazoa; phylum Chordata; class Lepidosauria; order Squamata; family Dipsadidae; genus Erythrolamprus; species Erythrolamprus reginae. The sequence goes on from NC_091959.1 coordinate 2,225,652, forward strand.
TACTCTACTCTACTCTACTCTATTTTCTATTCTCCTCTTTCTGTTCACTTGACACACCCACACCTGTTCCATACAATACCCATCACAAGACCTCCTGGCTCGATGGGACCCTCACCTGCCCTTCACAAGACCACACGAAGCCCTTACCCAGAGAAGAACACCGGCACTGACCTCCCCTAAACTCTGCGGAAGACGTAGCCTGGGGGCAAAACGTTCGGAAACCAACCCGCCAGCTCTGCGAACGAGCCTGCTCCCCCCCTCAAAATCATTCATTACTAGACAATTTGTTTGATAGTAACAGACCTGAGCCAAGGAAGGTGAAGGTGGGGTTTCCCCCCCCCTTGCTTTGTGAATGAAAGGTTGATGAAGCCAACAAGGACGGTGTTTGAAATTTCTTTGCAATTTGCATGTTTAACAAGGTGTGACCTCAACGCCGCCACTGGAATTAAACTGTAGATCTCCTACCATAGTCTGGAGCTTGGAGTGGTGTTTACACAATGGGTGAGATTCGTTCCTGAGTGAAAACCTTGGAAACTCACAAATCTTTCTAACGCTCCTAAACTTCGCTCTGAGTATCTCCGCTTGAAGGCTAAGCTCAGAAGGATTTGGATGGAGATGGTTATTTCAAGCCAAGGTGAGCTTCAAAAATCCACCCAAGGCAACCTGGATGGGCAGAAACAGATATTAATTTGTGTAACCCCTCTTATCATCTGAAGAACTTAAAATTTTATTTATTTTTATTTATTTATTGGATTTGTATGCCGCCCCTCTCCGCAGACTCGGGGCGGCTAACAACAGTGACAAAAAACAGCATGTAACACTCCAATACTAAACAACTAAAAAAAAACCTTATTATAAAACCAAACATACATACAAACATACCATGCATAAATTGTAGAGGCCTACGGGGAAAGAATATCTCAGTTCCCCCATGCCTGAAGGCAGAGGTGGGTTTTAAGAAGCTTACAAAAGGCAAGGAGGGTGGGGGCTATTCTAATCTCTGGGGGGAGTTGGTTCCAGAGGGCCGGGGCCTCCACAGAGAAGGCTCTTCCCCTGGGTCCCGCCAAACAACATTGTCTACGGAGTCTACGGAGTCTACAGAAAGGGGCAGCATACAAATCCAATAAATTATTATTAATTATTATTATTGTTTAGTTGACGGGACCTAACTGGTCGCTGTGATTCGTGCAAATTGACCCACAGATTTTATTTAATAAACTTAATGAACTCCATCTGTCTAGTCTGGAGGACAGAAGGGAAAGGAGGGACATGATCAAAACATTTAAATATGTTAAAGGGTTAAATAAGGTTCAGGAGGAGAGTGTTTTTAATAGGAAACTGAACCCAAGGACACGGGGGCACAATCTCAGGTGATTTGGGGCAAAGATCAGAAGCAATGTGAAAAAATATTATTTGACTGAAAGAGTAGTAGATGCTTGGAACAAACTTCCAGCAGACGTGGTTGGTAAATCCACAGGAACTGAATTGAAACCTGCCTAGGATAAACCTAGATCCATCCTAAGATAAAATACAGGAAATAGGATAAGGGCAAACTGGATGGACCACGAGGTCTTTTTCTGCCGTCAATCGTCTATGTTTCTATGTTTCTAACTTATCGCATAATAAATATTTTCGTATTTAGAGCAGTGGTGGTGCATTGGTTAGAATGCAGGATTCTGCCGACTGCCAGCAGTTCAATTCTCACTAGGCTCAAGGTTGACTCAGCCTTCCCTCCTTCCGAGGTGGGTCAAATGAGGACCCAGATTGTTGGGGGCAAATAGGCCGACTCTGTAAACTGCTCAGAGAGGGCTGTAAAAGCACAGTGAAGTGGTATACAAGTCTAAATACTATTGCTATTTTGACCCCAGATATAGAGTATGCAGCTTTTACATTTTAAAAAAAATAAAGTTATATATATTTATCTATCACAAAATCCTCTAGGTTAGAAAAGAAAGACAACTAATAATAGGTGTGCTTATGTGTATCTCTCTTTCTCTCTGTGTGTGTATTTGTGTTGTTTTTAGCTGGCCAAAACAACAACAGCAAAGTTTTGGCTTATAATCTTGACAATTTGGTCAAGACATTTATAAATTTGCATGCTTGTTTTCTCCTTGGGGGAAAAATGTGAAGTTATGTGTACATTGGTTTAAACATTCTCAGATCCAAGAGTCCATTTCGACTTTTTTTGTGAACAAATCTATTTGAGCTTTTCTGCCATGTGGTGTCACTGTTGCATATCAGCATATCAGCATTTAAAAAAAAATCTTTCTGAAAGGGCCTCGTAATTCATGATTAAGGTTTTTAAACAAGAAGGGTGGGAAAGGACTTTAAAAAGAACTGAGAAAGTTTTACAAGTTTCCTTGTGAATGGCCGATTAGTATATTCTCTCTCTCTGTGTGTGTCTCTCTCTTCCCCCCTTCTCTCTCTGTCTTTCTCTCTTTCTCTGTATCTCTCTCTTTTTCTCTCTCTTTCTCTCTGTCTTTCTCTTTCTCTTTGTCTTTCTTTCTCTTTGTCTGTCTTTCTTTTTCTCTCTCTGCCTCTCTTTCTTTCTCTCTCTCTCTTTCTCTGTCTTTCTCTATATCTGTGTCTCTCTCTTTCTCTGTATCTCTCTCTTTTTCTTTCTTCTGTCTTTATCTTTTTCTCTCTCTTTCTGTCTTTCTCTATCTTTCTCTTTCTCTTTCTTTCTATTTGTCTGTCTTTCTTTTTCTCTCTCTGCCTCTCTTTCTTTCTCAGTCCCTCTTTCTCTCTTTGTCTTTCTCTCTGTCTTTCTCTCTTTCTCTCTTTCTCTCTCTCTCTTTCTCTCTCTGTCTCTCTCTATATCTGTGTCTTTCTTTCTCTCTCTTTCTTTCTCTGTCTTTCTCTTTCTCTGTCTTTCTCTCTTTCTCTCTCTCTCTTGTCAGCCGCCCGAGTCCTTGGAGAGGGGCGGCATACAAATCTAATATATTATTATTATTATTATTATTATTATTATTATTATTATTATTATTAATTTCATTCATTTCATTTATTTGGATTTGTAATATTATTATTATTATTTTCTCTTTCACTTTCTCCCTCTCTCCCCCCACCCTCTCTCTCACACACACACCTGTCGAAAAAGTCAATTTGATGACCAATATTGTGTGATCAAAGCACCCCTTTACAGATAACCCTCGACTTAACCACAGTTCATGTTGTGACTGCTTGAAGTTATGGAAAAATCGCTTGAGGACCATTTTTCAGATTAGAACAGATGAAACATCTCCCTGGTTTGATTTACATTCAGATGTTTGACAGCTGACTCATATTGATGGTGGTTTCAGTCTCCTCCTTTCTTCCTCTAATTCTTTTATTTATTAATAATAATAATAATAGAAACATAGAAGATTGACGGCAGAAAAAGACCTCATGGTCCATCTAGTCTGCCCTTATATTATTTCCTGTATTTTATCTTACAATGGATATATGTTTATCCCAGGCAGGTTTCAATTCAGTTACTGTGGATTTACCAACCACGTCTGCTGGAAGTTTGTTCCAAGGATCTACTATTCTTTCAGTCAAATAATATTTTCTCATGTTGCTTTTGATCTTTCCCCCAACTAACCTCAGATTGTGCCCCCTTGTTCTTGTGTTCACTTTCCTATTAAAAACACTTCCCTCCTGGACCTTATTTAACCCTTTAACATATTTAAATGTTTCGATCATGTCCCCCCTTTCCCTTCTGTCCTCCAGACTATACAGATGGAGTTCATGAAGTCTTTCCTGATCAGTTTTATGCTTAAGACCTTCCACCATTCTTGTAGCCCGTCTTTGGACCCGTTCCATTTTGTCAATATCTTTTTGTAGGTGAGGTCTCCAGAACTGAACACAGAATTCCAAATGTGGTCTCACCAGCGCTCTATATAAAAGGATCACAATCTCCCTCTTCCTACTTGTTATACCTCTAGCTATGCAGCCAAGCATCCTACTTGCTTTTCCTACTGCCCGACCACACTGTTCACCCATTTTGAGACTGTCAGAAATCACTACCCCTAAATCCTTCTCTTCTGAAGTTTTTGCTAACATAGAACTGCCAATGCAATAATGTATTAGATTTGTATGCCACCCCTCTCCGAAGACGCCCCGAGTCTCCGGAGAGGGGCGGCATACAAATCTAATAAATTATTATTATTATTATTATTATTATTATTATTATTATTATTATTATTATTAACTTTTCCTACTAGTTCATATTCCAAGAAAGAATGGACGAAAGTGGAAGAGGAGATTTTACAGCCTGATATTTTTTGAATTCAGAAACAAATGCAAAAATTGGACAAGACAATTGCCAACGAATATGTACAAAGTATATGGAGACGATTTCTAAATTCGCCCATAACGAGTAGTGAGTGCAAATTTCATTTCCTGCTCCCGTCGCCTTCCTTAATTTTGTGACCCTTTTGGAAACATCTCCCATTAAATTTATGGCACGCGCATGTGAATGCTACCTCTCCTTTTTCCTTAATGCGATTTCCCATCATTCACGATGCATCTTGAATTGTAATTGGAATGGACAGATAATGTACCTGCCTAGGAAAATATGACGGGCTAATTGCTGGATTCCCCCCCCCCCTTCCCTCTAAATACAATCACAATAATTAGTCCATCTGGGGCCAGAGATTGTCAGATTGTATAATTACTGTATTTTGTTACATATTAAATTAAGCAATTGCTCTGTTGTGCATTTGCAAATGCCTGTCTGGACTTCTTCTTTTTTTTTTTTGCGGGAAAGGCGAACCATAATTTCATCGTGGTGCATTGCAACTTGAGAATAAAATACTAACAGCAATGAAAACAAGTCAGCAAAATAATATTTTGAGGTCAGGAGCTGCCAATCCACAGCTTTGATGTAGTTCTGGGTGTGTGGATACAGCTGGAAGAAACAGGCCTACATTTCTTATCATGTGCAAGAAGAAAGTAATTAAAATAACTTGTAATTACCATGATTACCTCCAAGTAATGGGTTTAAACTTCTCTTCCTCTCTTTTGTCTGGGAGATTACAAGCTGTGAATCCCTGAATGTTGGACACTCAACAGATTTGGATGCCCTGCAAAACTTTGCATTGCACGAGAAGACTTTGACTGACGAGCCCAAAATTTCTCTTGCGAAGTGAGACAGGTCTTAAGTGAATTTTGTGCCCGTTTTATTTATTTATTATTTATTTATTTATTACTTAGATTTGTATGCCGCCCCTCTCCGAAGACTCGGGGCGGCTCACAACATGTAAAAACAAATCATAAGCAATCAGACAAATTTAAAATATTTAAATATTTAAAAAACCCCATATGCTAACAGTCACACACACAGACGTACCATGCATAAATTAAACATGCCCAGGGGGAGATGTTTCAGTTCCCCCATGCCTGACGGCAAAGGTGGGTTTTAAGGAGTTTACGGAAGGCAGGAAGAGTAGGGGCAGTTCTAATCTCCGGGGGGAGTTGGTTCCAGAGGGCCGGGGCCGCCACAGAGAAGGCTCTTCCCCTGGGGCCCGCCAACCGACATTGTTTAGTTGACGGGACCCGGAGAAGGCCCACTCTGTGGGACCTAATCGGTCGCTGGGATTCGTGCGGCAGGAGGCGGTCTCGGAGATATTCTGGTCCGATGCCATGAAGGGCTTTAAAGGTCATAACCAACACTTTGAATTGTGACCGGAAATTGATCGGCAACCAATGCAGACTGCGGAGTGATGGTGAAACATGGGCATACCTAGGTAGGCCCATGACTGCTCTCGCAGCTGCATTTTGCACGATCTGAAGTTTCCGAACACTTTTCAAAGGTAGCCCCATGTAGAGAGCATTACAGTAGTCGAACCTCGAGGTGATGAGGGCATGAGTGACTGTGAGCAATGAGTCCCGGTCCAGATAGGGCCGCAACTGGTGCACCAGGCGAACCTGGGCAAACGCCCCCCTCGCCACAGCTGAAAGATGTTGTTCTAATGTGAGCTGTGGATCGAGGAGGACGCCCAAGTTGCGGACCCTCTCTGAGGGGGTCAATAATTCCCCCCCCCCAGGGTGATGGACGGACAGATGGGATTGTCCTTGGGAGGCAGAACCCACAGCCACTCCGTCTTATCCGGGTTGAGCTTGAGTCTGTTGACACCCATCCAGGCCCCAACAGCCTCCAGGCACCGGCACATCACTTCCACCGCTTCGTTGACTGGGCATGGGGTGGAGATGTAAAGCTGGGTATCATCCGCATATTGATGATTTGTCCTGGCACAATTGTTAGGTGAATTGCTGCGATTGTGCAGTTAGTTACATAGAAACATAGAAGACTGATGGCAGAAAAAGACCTCATGGTCCATCTAGTCTGCCCTTATACTATTTTCTGTATTTTATCTTAGGATGGATATATGTTTATCCCAGGCATGTTTAAATTCAGTTACTGTGGATTTATCAACCACGTCTGCTGGAAATTTGTTCCAAGAATCTACTACTCTTTCAGTAAAATAATATTTTCTCATGTTGTTTCTGATCTTTCCCCCAACTAACTTCAGATTGTGTCCCCTTGTTCTGTGTTCACTTCCCTATTAAAAACACTTCCCTCCTGGACCTTATTTAACCCTTTAACATATTTAAATGTTTCAATCATGTCCCCCCTTTCCCTTCTGCCCTCCAGACTATACAGATTGAGTTCATGAAGTCTTTCCTGGTCAGTTTTATGCTTAAGACCTTCCACCATTCTTGTAGTCCGTCTTTGGACCCGTTCAATTTTGTCAATATCTTTTTGTAGTGAGGTCTCCAGAACTGAACACAGTATTCCAAATGGGGTCTCACCAGCGCTCTATATAAGGGGATCACAATCTCCCTCTTCCTGCTTGTTATACCTCTAGCTATTCCTCCCTTCCTCCCGCTCTCTCTCCGTCCCTCCGTCCCTCCCTCTCTCCCCTGTCTCTCAAAACCAGTCCGATCCTCTGTTAAAATTGAGTGAAATCCCTTGAAACTCCATGCTGTTGTGGCTGTGTTGCTATAACTCGCTCAACTGGTAAATAATTAATTCTTTTTCTGGATTCTCAACATTAGAGTGAAGCATTAATGACCCCAATAAAATAAAACACAACAACAACCCCAATTAAACAAGCTTACTGCCACCAGCTTTGGAAATTGGGTGAAGAGAACCATGAGGATTTTATCACTAACCTGGTTTCATGTGTGCGCTACTACGGGGATGTAACAATAGTATGAGTGTTGAAAGGAACCCAACATTATTTCAGTTCATTTTGAGCCAGAGTTGCGCAATATTTGGAGTGCAGCACTGCAGGCTACTTCAACTAACTGAAGTTCAGCAGTTCAAATCTCACCACCGGCTCAAGGTTGACTCAGCCTTCCATCCTTCTAAGGTGGGTCAAACGAGGACCCAGATTTATTTATTTATTTGTTTGTTTGTTTGTTTGTTTGTTTGTTTATTATTCATTCATTCATTCATTTATTTTGTCCAATGCACAATGAAGGTTATAGAGAATATACTCGTAGTAAAATATATCAGAGAAAGAATAGAAGAGATATAGGAATAAAATATAGGAATAAAGATATAGGATATAGGAATAAGATATAGGAATAAAATATATCAATGAAAGAATAGAGAAAGGATATAGGAATAGATATATGGGATATAGGAGAGACAATTGGACAGGGGACGGAAGGCACACTAGTGCACTTATGTACGCCCCTTACTGACCTCTTAGGAATCGGGTGAGGTCAACCATGGACAGTCTAAGGGTAAAATGTTGGGGGTTAGGGGATGACACTACAGAGTCCGGTAATGAGTTCCATGCTTCGACAACTCGATTACTAAAGTCGTATTTTTTACAGTCAAGTTTGGAGTGGTTAATATTGAGCTTGAATCTGTTATGTGCTCTTGTATTGTTGTGGTTGAAGCTGAAGTAGTTGTTGACAGGCAGGACGTTGCAGCATATAATCTTGTGGGCAATACTTAGAGCATGTTTAAGGCGTCGTAGTTCTAGGCTTTCTAGACCCAGGATTGTAAGTCTAGTTTTGGAGGGTGTTCTGTTTCAAGTGGAGGAGAGATTGTTGGAGGCAAGAGGCTGTGTGTGTAAACCACTTATAGAGGGCTGTAAAAGCACTATGAAGTGGTATATAAGTCTCAATGTTATTGCTATTGCCATTTGCAGAAATAATTTATCTCTGAGCTGGGTTTTTTCTCATCTGAATTCTTCCATGCCTCACCATTCTTACTGGAATTAAACCAGACCTTCCAAAAACCATCAAAGGAGGAGGGACTAGCAAAGCAAGGCTGTTTGAAACCCAGCTCTTCCATAGTCGGCAACTGAGGCAGGCCAAGCAAAATGGTGAGAGAAGAGAGACGTTGCTGTAATTGTCTGAAAACAAGGTCACCATTTAAATGGAGGACGTGTTGCAGTTTTATTGTTATTTCACTTAGGTTTTAATTAGCTTGTGGCGAGAGGCAGTCAGCAGAGTTCAGGCAAACACATTATCCTCCATTTGCCTGTAAGAGATGTCCCCAAATTTCTTAATTCCTTAATTATTGCATACTGTCCGGAAGGAGAGGCGCAATCAACGCGGAGAGAAGGTTGGTGGGAACCCATTAAATCAAGTCAATGTTTTCATTAGTGGAATAACTCGGAGGAAACCCCTTTCCAGTTTAATTGAAGTTTGGGATATCAGTAAAAGTCGGTACATTGTATAATCGGAGTCCCTGGGGAAGCTTTGAGGTGCCCGAAATGCCACACACATCGCAACGCCATTCAGAAAATAACACACCTTGCATAATTCATAAGGTAGGTGACTTTGTGGTGGCTTTGTATGCCTCTGTGGAGCTCTTCTGTGGATCTCATAATTTATGAATTTAGAGTTATATTGTGGTGTCCCAGATATGAACATTGCAGTAAATCTTGTGCCAAAGTTTCCTGAGAGAGGTTCACTACAACTGGCTAGATACGAGAGCCATAATCTTGCCGGATTAGATCCAGGGGTGAAATCCAGCAGGTTCTGCAGAACCGGTAGCGGAAATTTTGAGTAGGTTGGAGAACCGGCAAATACCACTTCTGGCTGACCCCAGAGTGGGGCAGGAATGGGGATTTTGCAGCACCCTTCCCCCGGAGTGGAGAGGGAATGGGGATTTTGCAGTATCCTTCCTCCAAGAATGGGGAGAGGATGGAGATTTTGCAGTATCCTTCCCCTGGAGTGGAGAGGGAATGAAGATTTTGCAGTATCCTTCCCCTGGAATGGGGAGGGATGGGGATTTTGCAGTATCCTTCCCCCGGAATGGAGAGGAAATGGGGATTTTGCAGTATCCTTCCCCCGGAATGAAGAGGGAATGGGGATTTTGCAGTATCCTTCCCCCAAGAATGAGGAGGGATGGAGATTTTGCAGTATCCTTCCCCTGGAATGGGGAGGGATGGGGATTTTGCAATAGTAAAAAAAATGGATTTTACCACTGGATTAGATGCTATAACTACAGATAAAAGATAATATTTGTAACTCAGGGTTGACGTGCACGTTCCTTGATACTTTCTGGACTTGGTGCTTTTCTTGCAGATGTTTCATTACCCAACAGGGTCACATCAACAGTGCTGGAAGAGGTTTGCATTTTATATATGAGTTGCTTGCCCTGTCGGTGTGGGTTGGAATAAACCTGGGGTTTCCTTGCTTAGACTGTTGTTTGCTGTTATTTATTTCTTTGCCGCCCCTCTCCGACGACTGGGGGCAGCTCACAACATATAATAAACAGTGTACAATTACCTTAAATCCAATTAATTAATTAGAATCTAAACACACCCACCCACCCAAAAGCATAAGAAACAATCATTCCATTCGCTCAACATTCTCTCAATACATTCATTGGCCAGGGGGGCGAGAATCCAATCGACATAGATGAGTCTTAAGACTCTTATGGAAGGCAAGGAGGGTGGGGGCAGCATGAATCTCCGGGGGGAGTTGATTCCAGAGGGCTGGGCCCCCCCCAGAGAAGGCTCTCCCCCTAGGTCCCACCAAACCAATGCAGTATTATCTTGTTTGTCTGCATTGGTAGTTCCTTGATTTTGTCATTGTCCACTTGATTGCTGGTCTCGTGTTGGTCTTGGTGTTAGTCTCTGCTCATATGGGTATTTTTTTAATATACCTTCTCAAAGTCTTGTCCACCTCTCCCTTGGAATGTTTATTGTCATGCTCAATCGAAGGGTTTTGGGGGTTTTTGCCACTGAGTCAATTTTCATGGGAGAATGAGTCAACCAGATGGCCCACACTGACACAAAAGAGCCATCTAAGGCTGAGTCCCACCAGAACCAAGATTTGTAGCTGACCATGATGCCTGGCCAAGCCCATGGGGAAGATTATTTCCAAAGGCTGCAGCTGGCTTCGTTCATTCCAAGCCACGGACGGAGCCAGTTAGAGATGAACAAATCACTAGGCTTTCCGAGTCTTTATCACTCAATTTGTCAGCCTGTCTTGTAGTGCGCCGTTTCCACCAGCAGAAAAACCACCCACAAGTGATATGGAATCATGTTCCAGAAATTGCTTGTCTCCCAGTCATTAAATAGACAAAACTACAACCTGCTTCCCACCAGCCACCTCATTAGAAAGACAGCTTTTTAAAATAACCTGTCCATTCCGGGACTCTGAACCATAGGAAGCTACACCTGTGCTAATTAGTTTTTAAAGTGGATACTTCCTGTAAATCCCCAAGTTTTGTTAAGGAATGTGCAGAGTTATCTCTGAGTGGTCAAAGATGCGCACGTACACAGAGGAAACTTGGAGGTATAGAATAGAATAGAATAGAATAGAATTTTATTGGCCAAGTGTGATTGGACACACAAGGAATCTGTCTTGGTGCAGATGCTCTCAGCGGACATAAAAGAAAAAGAGACATTTGCCAAGAATCATGTGGTCCAACACTTAAGGATTGTCATAGGGGTCAAAGAAGCAATGAAGAAACAATCAATATTAATAAAAAATCTTAGGATATCCAGCCGATAGCCCAGAGATATGAATAATCATTCAGTGATACAATCCAGATGCATTAAACGTATGAAATATTATTTACTTTAGCAAATATCTTAGTCAAGAACAGTCCTAGTCATACACAGTTAAATCAGTCAATGTATCTCAATAAATATACAGTACAATACCACAAGCTTCCTTTTCCAGTTTACAAATACATAAACCATCATTTGAACACACAGTTCTAACTACAACATAGTCACAAAGGCAAATCAGAAATAGAGAAGAGCAGAGAGAGGGGGAGAGGGAGGGAGGGAGGGAGGGAGGGAAAGAGAGAATCACGCTTCTGGCTCCCTCTTGTGGACATCTGTAACAATAGCTCTTAAAGCAATAGTGTTCTAATACATGTAAGCATACATGGTTGGTTTATTCTATATATTGCCAAACCCAACAAGTTCCTGAAGACCCACCTATGTTGCCAGGCATGGGTAAATTAATATCCCCCCAGCTACTATGGTTTTATGTATGGTTTTTTAGGTTGTGTGATTGTTTTCTTTTTTATAATAATGGGTTTTGAATTGTTTTTTAACATTAGATTTGTACATGTTGTATTATTGTTGTGCACCGCTCTGAGTCCTCAGAGAGGGGCAGACATAGAAATAATAAATTATTATTATTATTATTATTATTATTATTATTATTATTATTATTATTATGTACATAGTACTAACAGGTTTAACATGAGAATGATGAAGGAATGCATTTTGACCATGACAAAGTTTATCTAAATTGGGTCTCCTTCCAGGATTAATGTTTAGTATTGTGGAATCCTTGGTGTTTTCCGAACTTGGTTGTGTTCTTGCAGGTGTTTTGTGACCCACTAGGGAACATCATCAAAGGTAGAAGGGAATGTGGTTTGTGGAGTGGAGGCAAAGGAGAAAGAAGACTGCTGTGTCCTCGGTGGTCTCGGAGCTTGGCTGTTTTCTTGAAGAAGAAAATAATAATAATTCCCTCTTGGCTTGTGAAGGCTTCTTTTGTGGATCTTTTCATTCTATCCTTTTCTCGCCAGCTGTAGCCGGTGTGTTTTGAGAGGGCCCTCGAGAACATTGGCGAAGTTTCTGGAAAGCACAGCAGGAAACGTAACCAGTCCATCAGGGCTCTTAAAAATGATGGATGCGTAATTTGATTTCCCAGCGCCTGCATAGATAGCAGCAGCCACCTTATCTGTACGCTGAGATATTCTTCACCCATGGAGCCACATCGCAGTCTGGACATCTTGGTAGAAACTTAATTGACTGTAACTTGGAGACCATTTCCACATCAGTCTTCAATGCTGGGCCCGTTTCGCCAGGCGACGAGTGGGGCAAATGCGCCCAAAATTTTGGGTTTTTTTCTGAGACAACAAAGGAAGACACCGTTGGAAGCAAGCTCAGACGACAAAAGAAAAGGAATCCTCAGCCTGAGTCTTGTATTGGCAGTTCTGTGTTAGCAAAAACTTCAGAAGAGAAGGATTTAGGGGTAGTGATTTCTGACAGTCTCAAAACAATGTGGTTCGTTTGTTTGTTTCATCAAGTAAATATTAGTGATATACAAAGATATAATGATATTTATATACATGATACTAGTAAAAGAGAAGCATTAGGACAGGGGACGGAAGACACGCTGGTGCAGTTATGCAGGCCCTTTGCTGATTTGTTTTGAGAGAGGGAGGAGGGGAGGAAGAGAAAGAGGGAGAAAGAGAGATGGAGAGAGAGATGGGGAGAGAAAGAAAGAGAGAAAGAGAGATGGAGAGAGAGAGATGGGGAGAGAAAGAAAAAGAGAGTTGGAGAGAGAAAGAAAGAGAGAGAGAGAAAGATGGAGAGAGAGATGGGGAGAGAAAGAAAGAGGGAGTTGGAGAGAGAGAGGGATGGGGAAAGAAAGAAAGAGAGAAAGAGAGATGAAGAGAGAGATGGGGAGAGAAAGAAAGAGAGAGTTGGAGAGAGAGAGAGAGGGATGGGGAGAGAAAGAAAGAGGGAGTTGGAGAGAGAGAGGGATGGGGAGAGAAAGAAAGAGAGAAAGAGAGATGGAGAGAGAGAGATGGGGAGAGAAAGAAAGAGAGAGATGGAGAGAGAGAGATGGGAAGAGAAAGAGAGAAAGAGAGGGAGAGAGAGAGAGAGAAATCTACCAGATTCTATTACAAGAGAAAGAACATGGCTGTCATAAGCAATGGTTGCTTAGCAGTGGACTTTGCCATCTCTGCCCAGTGGGTGAGAAAAGTTGCACAGGGTAGTGGGGGAGAGGTTTTCCCCCCCTCCCTCTATTTCAATTTCCAGGAAAAAAATTGCCTTATTATTTTATCACTCCAGCCAATCTTACCCTTCAAGGACGTTGAAGAGAAATGGGTCTTGAGAGAGGAGGCCGTTCTTTAACCATTCTCTTAGCCAAGCTGGAACAGCTAATGTGTCTTACTGGCCCACTTAAATTTCCTGGTTAACTGTAATTAGGAGGCCACTAATGAAGGATCAGGCTCTTAATGCTCATTGCTGAAAGAGCCATTGGCGAAGCAACAGGGAAGGCTGCAAGATCTCGTTCCTGCTTCGATCAACACACAGGGATTGTTACATGGAAACAAACAGCCAAGTCCTTTTAATGTGACAGGGGGGAAATAATCTCTTTTAGAAGAACACTGAAAAGCAAAGAAGAGACCCCATCAATAAAGTCTTCAGGGTGGAAGTTTTAATTAGATTTAGACCCCCCCCCTTGACCTGTGTGGAGAACGGGTGGGGGTATCTTGTAAACCAGTTGCGGGCAACTGTTCTTTCTAAATTGGGGGGGAGGAAGAGGGGGAGTGGAGGGAGAAAGAGAAAGAGAAAGAAAGAATGAGAAAGAAAAAAGAAAGAGAGAGAGAGAGAAAAAGAGAAAGGAAGAAAGGAGGGAGGGAGGGGAGGGAGATAGAGAAAGAGAGAGAGAGAGAGAGAAAGAAAGAAAGAAAGAAAGAAAGAAAGAAAGAAAGAAAGAAAGAAGGATTTATACGTATGAGCCACACATAAACAAGCTGGAATAAGAAAACTAGAACAACACCAACTGGATTTAGGAGGGAAAGAAAGAGAAAGGAAGGAAGGAAGGAAAGAATTGAAGGAGAAAGAGAAAGAGAAAGAAAAGAGAGAAAGAAAGGGAAAAAGAAAGAAAGAAAAAGAAAGAAAAGAGAGACAGAAAGAAAGAGAAAAAGAAAGAAAGAAAAAGAAAGAAAGAAAGAGAAAGGAAGGAAAGAAAGAAAGAAAAAAAGAAAGAAAGAAAGAAGGATTTATACGTATGAGCCACACATAAACAAGCTGGAATAAGAAAACTAGAACAACACCAACTGGATTTAGGAGAGAAAGAAAGAGAAAGGAAGGAAGGAAGGAAAGAATTGAAGGAGAAAGAAAAAGAAAAGAGAGTCAGAAAGAGAGAAAGAAAGAAAGAAAAAAGGATTTATATGTATGAGCCACACATAAACAAGCTGGAATAAGAAAACTAGAACAACACCAACTGGATTTATACATATTAGCTACAAATAAGCAAAAGGTTAATGGCTTCTCGGTTGACTGAACCCAATCAGAGTTGATGCTTTTCTGAAAATTTGGTCCCTGAATGCTCTCGGTTCTTTAATAAATACTTTTCAGAGGTCCCACCTAGAGAGGAAGACGTTAAGAGAATTTGCTCGTCTCCCCTTTGGGATTTACTAACGCCTGCTTCACGATCAATCTTGCCATCTGGGTCCTTCACAAAGCGCCAGAACCTCGACAGAACAAAGGCGGAACATCTGTTGTGACACCAACAGGTTGTGGTTTGAGGTTCCCAGAGGGCTCTCTTCATCTCCTTCTTCTCCTTCTTCCTTTTTAGGGGAAGAGAAAGGAGAGAGACAAACATTGCAGAACAATCAGCGGCATTGTTAGCCTTTATTGTTGGGAGATAAAAGGGAGAATTGGGGACCACAGATGGTTTAGAAAACCCTCTCGCTCTACAATGACTTCCTGAGCCAGAGACAGAAGAAGACAGATTTCTGCTGATAAGGGTTTGGGCCTTTGTAGTCCTCTTTCCTTTAGATGTCGCTTCCTGAATAATGAGCCCAGGGATGGGGGGGAAATAATACAGCCGCGAAACTATGTGGTTCTTTTCTTGTTTGAAATCTTGATTGCAGGTTTCGGGTTTTTATGTCGGATGAAAGCCGGCTAAATGACAGGGCTCTCAGAAATTGGAATGAAACCAGACAGGAGGAAAAGGATCTGGATATAATTTTGCACCTTGAAACATACATAAATGAGAAATACATATACAGTGGTCCCTCTACTTACGAACTTCATTCGTTCCCTGACCAGGTTCTTAAGTAGAAAAGTTTGTAAGATGAAACAATTTTTCCGATAAGAAGCAATGTAAAAGCAAATAAGGTGTGTGATTGGGGAAACCCACAGGGAGGGTGGAGGCTCTGTTTCCTCCCAGGAGATTCCTAGAGAGGCCCCACGGAGGCTTCCTCCCACCTTTTCTGGCCCTGTTTCCTCCCAGGAGATTCCCAGAGAGGCCCCACGGAGGCTTCTCCCTGCCTTTTCCGGCCCTGTTTCTTCCCAGGAAATTCCTAGAGAGGCCCCACGGAGGCTTCTCCCCACCTTTTCTGGCCCTGTTTCCTCCTGGAGATTCCTGGAGAGGCCCCATTGAGGCTTCTCCCCACCTTTTCCGTCCCTGTTTCCTCCCAGGAGATTCCTAGAGAGACCCGCAGAGGCTTCTCCTCGCCTTTTTCAGCCCTGTTTCCTCCCAGGAGATTCCTAGAGAGGCCCCACGGAGGCTTCTCCCCACCTTTTCTGGCCCAGTTTCCTCCCAAGAGATTCCCAGAGAGAACCCACGGAGGCTTCTCCCTGCCCTTTCTGGCCCTGTTTCCTCCCAGGAGATTCCTAGAGAGGCCCCACGGAGGCTTCTCCCCACCTTTTCTGGCCCTGTTTCCTCCCGGGAGATTCCTAGAGAGGCCCCATGGAGGCTTCTTCCTGCCTTTTCTGGCCCTGTTTCCTCCCAGGAGATTCCTAGAAACTTCTGTGGAATTTCAAACGTCTGTGAAATCAAACTCAATGAGAATATTTCATTCATTCAGATCTAAGATGTGTTCTTTGAGTGTTCCCTTTATTTTTTTGAGCAGTATATTTTGTATTAACATAACAAAGTATAAAGAAGTGATAAAAAGGATAATAAGACAGTGTAATCTTCTGCCTTTTTAAATATTTTTCAAAATATTTCCTTCTTCTTAAAAGGGGCGGATACTAACTTTCTACAAGGCAGAAGTTGCATTGTGTCTGTTTTCTATCAGGATAACCTTGTCTATCCAACAATGTATTCTGGTTCTCCTTCCTGTCCAAAACCGCTCCGTTCCTGCAACCTTTTGGGACCCGACTTCCCATCGACCTCGCACAATAGATTTTTCTGTAGCATTGGTATTAAAATATCCTGGAAGGCAAAGTCAATCTGCAAACTTCAAAAAAAAAAAATTAAATAAAACCCAGGGGGGATTTAAAATGGATTTGAGAAGATCTTTTTAATTTCTGCTTTTGGGTTGTTGTTCTTCTCAGGCTTGCTGCTCCCGTCGCTTCTTATCTTTCCAAGCCTCCTCTAAAATCAGGAATATTTGCCCTGGGGTGCCTGTCCTAGATCAATCCAAGGGAGGCATTTCTCTAACAATGACTTGGCGCCGTTTCAGGCTGGCGGCAAAGCAAGACATTTAATGGTGACACTGTTCAAAATTTGCAACTCGGTGCAAAAAAAAAAAATCTGTTTGGAGGGAAAAGAGCCAAGTTTGTGAGTCAGCAAATAGCCAAGGAGGTTGTTTACCCTTCTGGGTTGCATTTCTTAATTCCCTCCAGTATGCCTGGACTTAGCATTTTTTTGCAAATTATTATTTTTTGTATATTTATTATTTGGATTTGGATTTATTTGGATTTGTATGCCGCCCCTCTCTGAAGACTCTATATACATACACACACACACATATATATTGCTCAAAAAAATAAAGGGAACACTCAAATAACACATCCTAGATATGAATAAATGAAATACTGTATTCTCACTGAATATTTCATTTGCACAACTATCACAACAGCATGTGAAAATTTATTTATTTATTTATTTATTATTATTTATTTATTATTTATTATTTGTTTGTTTGTTTGTTTATTATTTATTTATTTATTTATTATTTATTATTTATTTATTACTTAGATTTGTATGCTGCCCCTCTCCGAAGACTCATTTATTTATTTATGAAAATTTATTTATTTATTTATTTATTTATTTATTGATTTATTGATTGATTGATTGATTGATTGATTGTTAGAGTTGAAAGGGGACCATGAAGGCCATCGAGTTCAACCCCCTGCCCAAGCAGGAACCCTATAGCACACCAGTCAAGTGGCAGTTCAATCTTCTCTTAAAAATGTCCAGAGTGTTGGAGTTCATAACGTCCGCTGGTAGGTTATTTCATTGGTTGATCGCTCTGACCGTCAGGAAGTTCCCCCTTATCTCCATGTTGAATCTCTCCTTGGTCAGCTTCCAGCCGTTGTTCCTCGTCCGGCCCTCTGGTGCCCTGGAGAATAAAGTGATCCCCTCCTCTCTGTGACATCCCCTCGTATACTTGTAGACTGCTATCATGTCCTCTCTGGCCCTCCTTTTCTCTAGGCTATCCATGCCCAGTTCCTGCAGTCTCTCTTCGTAAGTCAATCCGTGTTGCTTCCTAAGTGGATAGTTTGATTTCACAAAAGTTTGATTTACTTAGAGTTATAAGGTTATAAGATTAAAGGTTTAAATAGTTCAGAATGTTATGAGATTTGGATTGAATGGTACAAATAAAACCAAAGGATTGTGATACAATGTGAAAGGATGTAGGGGGAAAAAAATAAGAAACATGTAAATATAATATATATTATGTGTATTATCAAATAGTTATAATGTCAGAAAATGGGTAGAGATCCGCATTTAATTATTGTAATGTTCTAAAATTGGAAAAAATAATAATAAATAAAACATTTTTAAAAAGAAAAACGATCCTCGGTCCCCTTTTCAGTGCTGCTGTAACTTCAAACAGTCATAAGTGAAACAGTTGTAAGTTGAGAACTACCTGGAGTATCTCTTGCTTGAGCAGTGGGGTTGGACTAGAAGACCTTAAGGTGCCTTCCAACAGTATTCTGATTGATTATCTCTGCGTGAATACTTACCTCCAACCAGCTGCCTCCAACCGTTTTTCTCGGAATGCAAATGTCTGATCACTATTCCGCGTGCGTTTTTATCTCATTTCCCAGTGTGTTTGGATATAGCTTTTGAGTGTAGAAGGACACTGAAACCCTTGATAATTCCACTGTTCTTGGCTTTAATTTATTTGAAGTTGCCCAAGGTGTATTAGATAGCACTATCAAGGTATATTAGACAGCGCTAGCACTTCGGGAGGGCTTGGATAGGTTGGATCAAGTTGAAATCCTTGAAATCCGCTGAACTAAGAGTAGAGTAATTGCAACAGGATATGCTAAATTAGCCTTGTATGGAACTGGCTGAGGTTATTTCCGAGATGTATTTCCTGAGAGTGTCTAGAATCTTAACATCACCTTAGCAACAAATACTTCTAACATAACAATCCCAAGAAGGTGCAACCTGGGATATCCATTAAACAGAATTGGCCAATTTTGCTTTCTTCTCCCCTGTCCAAGTTCTATCGATTCCATTGATGGACAACTTTGGGTTGTTTCTCACCAAGGAAAGGACCAAACACCATTATAACCTCTAGGGTGGATGGATGGATGGATGGATGGATGGATGGATGGATGGATGGATGGAGGGTGGAGGATGGAGGGTGGTGGACGGATGGATGCATGGGTGGATGATGGATGATGATGGATGGATGGATGATGGAAAGATGGATGGATGGATGTTGAAGTGCACTGAAAACCTAGTCAAGCATCTCTTGTGCAATTTAGAGGATTAGAACTGGAGGTCCAGGTTGAAGTCCACCTACCGACATGGATCCTTCTCCATTGACCTTGGGCCATTCTCTCCCTCTCTGGTCAACTTAGAGGATCTCACAAGATTATGATGGACATATCTGGAGGAGACTATAGATATTTCCGCAGAACATAACGAAGACATCCTAAGCTCAGTAGCTATCCTGTAGCAGGAAACTCCATTAAAGTAGAGTATAAAGGACCAGTATTATTTTTTCAGTTCATGAATGAATGCCTGGGAGAGGTTGGGAGATTCTTCTTGCAACTCCAGAGGCAAATCTACGTTGTACGGATCATTTCCATCTGTGTGTCCCTGTGATCCTTCCCCAAATGAGAAATGTTCCCATCAGCCCAGGTCTCATCAAAGAAATGTGAGCCAGTTGAGGATGAAGGGGTGGTGATTTCTGACAGTCTCAAAATGGGTGAGCAGTGTGGTCGGGCAGTAGGAAAAGCAAGTAGGATGCTTGGCTGCATAGCTGGAGGTATAACAAGCAGGAAGAGGGAGATTATGATCCCGCTATATAGAATGCTGGTGAGACCACATTTGGAATAATACTGTGTTCAGTTCTGGAGACCTCACCTACAAAAAGATATTGACAAAATTGAACGGGTCCAAAGACGGGCTACAAGAATGGTGGAAGGTCTTAAGCATAAAACGTATCAGGAAAGACTTAATGAACTCAATCTGTATAGTCTGGAGGACAGAAGGAAAAGGGGGGACATGATCGAAACATTTAAATATGTTAAAGGGTTAAATAAGGTCCAGGAGGGAAATGTTTTTAATAGGAAAGTGAACACAAGAACAAGGGGACACAATCTGAAGTTAGTTGGGGGAAAGATCAAAAGCAACGTGAGAAAATATTATTTCACTGAAAGAGTAGTAGATCCTTGGAACAAACTTGCAGCAGACGTGGTTGGTAAATCCACAGTCACTGAATTTAAACATGCCTGGGATAAACATATATCCATTGTAAGATAAAATACAGGAAATAGTATAAGGGCAGACTAGATGGACCATGAGGTCTTTTTCTGCCGTCAGTCTTCTATGTCTCTATGTTTCTAAGAAGACACCTTCTGGCTATCTTTAAATGCCTGACCATTTTACAGATTGTAGAGCAACGAAAAGGATGACTTGCCAACGGAGAAAAATCCAAAGCAAGCTCTTGATCTATCTACAAGTGATGGTGGGGAGGAAAGATGGAAGTTCTCCTTCAGCCTTCTCCAAACCTTGAGGGGCTCTTCGGAGATGGTGGCAACTTCTCCGTATCTCAAATATCCCTTATCATTCGCTGTGAACCACAGCCAAGGCCTTGCAAGCTAAATGAAATGGCCTGTCATATTTCAGAATGGATCTGGTAAACAAAAAAAAAACCCCTTTTCCCAGACTGCAATTTATATCCAGAGAAAGTGTTTCCAGATTGGAGGAGCTGCCCAAGTCATTTGTCTTCCCAAGGGCTGAAGAGCGGCGTTGAGCTCCTAAATTTAAATGTTCATGGTCTGTGATTTTCTAGCTTACGAGTTTGCTGACGGTAAGTGTTTTGGCTTCTGGAATTTGCCTGGTTAAATACAGATTCAGTACAGATGAACAGAGGTCAAAGGGGCCTTGCAGGTCATCTAGTCCAGCCCACTTCCCAAGCAGGAGATCCTACATCATTTCTGACAGATGGTAGTCCAATCTCTTCTTAAAAGCTTTCAGTGATGTATTTTATACAACAAGATAAATGCCCTTGTCCGGATTTATCAATGCAACAACACAAGAGCACGCAACAGATTCAAACTTGATACGAACCGCTCCAAACTCGACTGTTAAAAAACAATCGAGTTATGGAAGCGTGGAACTCATTACCGGACTCAATAGTGTCAACCCCTAACCCCCATCACTTCTCCCTTAGACTCTCCACGATTGACCTCTCCAGGTTCCTAAGAGGCCAGTAAGGGGCTTACATAAGTGCACTGGTGTGCCTTTCATCCCCTGTCCAATCATCTTTCCATTCTTTCAACTATCCTATATATTCTCTTCCTTTCATATATCCTCTCCTCTAAGTTCACTTTTACCCTTATATATATTACCACATGTCTATTTTTCTTCCTATGCATTTGTGTATTGGACAAATGAATGAATACATAAATAAATAAATAAACAAATGCTTCTCCCCTGCCCTATTTTATATAAATTTTATTAATTTCCAAATATTTTCTTTAAAAACAATAATATAATTATACCTGCAGTAATTCTGCATTGCTACATAATAACATTTCACATCTACTTATCATCACAGTACTCCTTAGTTTAACATAATTATACATTTCTATTTACATATTTACATACTGTATTGTAACTAATTTTGAGAGTTACCCATGATCGATCTTCTTATTTTTTTTCCCCCAAGTTCAATCCATTTGTGCCATTGTTCCCATGTCTCCTAGTATTCTGATCCTTTTTGGCCCCTTAATTCTATTGTGAGCTTGGCCATTTCGGCACATTCATAAATTTTGCTAATTATTACCTTTTCTGGGGGGGTTCTCTGCATTTTTTCCAAAATTGGGCGAAAGTAATCCTAGCTGTAAGTAAGTTATTTTATTTGTTTATTTATTTTATTTATTAGATTTGTATGCCGCCCCTCTCCGAAGACTCGGGGCGGCTAACAACAATGAAACCACAATGAAAACAAATCTAATATTAAAAACAATCTAAAAAACCCCAATTTAAAGAACCACTCATACATACAAGCATACAATGTATAAATTCTATAAGCCTAGTGAAATGTCAATTCCCCCGTGCCTGACGACAGAGGTGGGTTTTAAGGAGCTTGCGAAAGGCAAGGAGGGTGGGGGCAACTCTGATATCTGGGGGGAGCTGGTTCCAGAGGGTCGGGGCCGCCACAGAGAAGGCTCTTCTCCTGGGTCCCACCAAACGACATTGCTTAGTCGATGGGACCCGGAGAAGGCCAACTCTGTGGGACCTAACCAGTCGCTGGGATTCGTGCGGCAGAAGGCGGTCCCAGAGATATTCTGGTCCGATGCCATGAAGGGCTTAATAGGTCATAACCAACACTTTGAATTGTGACCAGAAATTGATCGGCAACCAATGCAGACTGCGGAGTGTTGGTGTAACATGGGCATACTTTGGGAAGCCCATGACTGCTCTCACAGCTGCATTCTGCACGATCTGAAGTTTCCAAACACTTTATCTCTGTTGAGTACATTTGGATGTATCATTGCTTCCATTCCTGAAAGCCAATTCGGTATTTTGATATAATGTTTTCTTTTTATGTCCATCCACGTTGTGATTATTGTTCCTCTTATCAGATTTATCAGGGCTTCTGTTTGATCTGTCCACTGACCAAAAACAAGAACGAGGCATCTGTATTATAGGGAAGGGAAGCAGAGGATGAGAAGAACAAGCAGCAAAATAACAAAGTGGGAAGGGACCTTGGAGGTCATCTAGTCCAACCCCCCTTGCTCAGGCAGGAAACCCTATTATTGTTTCAGGCAATTGTCCAATCGCCCACAACGAGTCCACGGAGAGGGGCGGCATACAAATCCAATAAGTAAATAAGTAAGTAAGTAAGTAAGTAAGTAAGTAAGTAAGTATGTAAGTAAGTAAGTAAGTAAGTAAATAAATAAATATCAGGTGCTTTGGCTATATTTTTACAAGGTTTTTTTTTTTAGAATAGAGCTGGAAGAGACCTTGGAGGCCATCTAGTCCAACCCCCTGTTCAAGCAGCAGATCCTATTGTCAAGCCAGTGTAGAAGTTGGTGATGAATTAACAGCTTGCTACACTAGAAGGCCTGATGTTGATGGGGACTTGGGAGGGGGAGATTTTCAGGAGGGAGCAGGTGCAGCCACAAAGCATTCTTTCGAGAAGTTCAAGGTCATCCTATGCCCACCAACCTGGGTGGAAGCGGAAGGAGGACTGCCCACGCTGGCACAACCTGAGTGGTTTTTGCCCTTTGCTGAAGCGCACAAATAAGGCTTCTTCTTCCTTCTTCCTGGCAGACTTCATTTTTATCTAATTTATACTGCAGACATTACAGATAAAAAACAGATAGTTGACTTTGAAGTAAGTAAGTAGAAGTGCAAGGGGGGTTTTTTTGTGTGTGTTTTTTGTTTTTTTACAAAACCAAAAAATAGAAACATCCTGGTCAATGACATTCATTTTCGAGTTAATTTATGTTGATGCATCAGTGCAGAACAAATTTGGTTTCTTGGCAAACGTTAAATGTGAAACCCTTTTAATGGCAGATGTTTTCATGAAAACGCTTATTTAAGGACAGCCCTAGTTATCAGCTCTGATTTCTGCAAAAAAGAAATGTGACCCCACTGTGGATGTAAAACAGTTTTTTTTTCTCAAGCTAATGTCCTCTGAGTGCGGCTGCGTTGGCGAGCAATGAATGGAACTGAAGAGCAACATCTGTTGAAGACACCAGGTCAACTCTTGAGTCTCCTCCTTATGCAATGGATAAAGAACCGTGTTTATTTTCTTTATTGGCAGTTCTGTGTTAGCAAAAACTTCAGAAGAGAAGGATTTAGAGATAGTGATTTCCGACAGTCTCAAAATGGGTGAACAGTGCAGTCAGACGGTAGGGAAAGCGAGTCGAATGCTTGGCTGCATAGCTAGAGGTATAACAAGCAGGAAGAGGGAGATTGTGATCCCCTTATATATAGAGCGCTGGTGAGACCCCATTTGGAATACTGTGTCCAGTTCTGCAGACCTCACCTACAAAGA
This sequence comes from Erythrolamprus reginae, assembly GCF_031021105.1. NCBI lineage: Eukaryota > Metazoa > Chordata > Lepidosauria > Squamata > Dipsadidae > Erythrolamprus > Erythrolamprus reginae. Next base: position 2,249,305 of record NC_091959.1, read on the forward strand.
GATAGTGATAAAATAGAACGGGTCCAAAGACGGGCTACAAAAATGGTGGAAGGTCTTGAACATAAAACCTATCAGGAAAGACTTCATGGACTCCATCTGTAGAGTCTGGAGGGCAGAAGGGAAAGGGGGGGACACGATCGATGCATTTAAATATGTTAAAGGGTTAAATAAGGTTCAGGAGGGAAGGTTTTTTTAATAGGAAAGTGAACCCAAGAACAAGGGGGCACCATCTGAAGTTAGTTGGGGGGGGAATCAGAAACGTGAGAAAATATTATTTGACTGAAAGAGTAATGGATGCTTGGAACAAACTTCCAGCAGACGTGGTTGGTCAATCCACAGTCACTGAATTTAAACATGCCTGGGATAAACATAGATCCATCCTAAGATAAAATACAGGAAATAGTATAAGGGCAGACTGGATGGACCAGGAGGTCTTTTTTCTGATGTCAGTCTTCTATGTTTCTATGAATCTAATAAAGATTATATTATATTATATAAAAAGAAAGAGAGAGAGCAGGGCAGAATCTGTATTTGAGAGACGATGGCTTCGCTCTCATGTTTAAAACAGGAGCTTCATTTGCAAAAATGCAACCGATTGCCACTGGAGGCTGTTCGCGAATTTAGCATCCTCTCTCTCTCTCCCTCCTTCTCTCTCTCTCTCTTCCCCTAAATCTTGTATTTCCCTAGGAAGAACACCCTTGGCAGTCTGCATGTCAGAAAGCGATTGCGTTGGTTTTCAAAGTTCAGAATCTTATTACAGCTCTTCCAATGGCCATATTCTTTCCCCCCAGGAAAAGATTGGATCTGAAATGGCGTGACAAATTTTCTCGTCATAAGCTCCCTTGGAGTTTTCGGCAATTATTCTCCTTGTGGACTGAATTAACCTCCATCCTGGTAGGAATTCATCATCCCGGCCCTTAAATCTCCAGAGTGCTCTCTTCCTTTGCAAAGGAGATTAGGGAAGAGAGGGAGCGAAAGAGATTCGCTGCCCTTGTGTCTGACTTTACTAATGACCCAGCCAGGAGAGCAAAGCCAGAGAGATACAAATGGAGAAATGCAAATTTGCAAAATAATAATAATAATAATAAACCTATGAAAAGTAGCACAGCAATAGAGGCAAAAGTGAAGCAGTTTTACCCCTTTCCAATAATAAAGAATTATAGAACAAGAACAAGAATTATACAGTGAATCACACGATAAACAATGTACATTGTCTATTCTCCTTCCGGGAATTTATAAAATCTAGAACCATCCAGAATTGACCTCATCTGCACATGGCAATATACAGAATCTGAATCAAATCTGACTTTGAAAGGATAGAAACATAGAAATGTAGAAGATTGACGGCAGAAAAAGACCTCCTGGTCCATTTAGTCTGCCCTTATACTATTTCCTGTATTTTATCTTAGGATGGATCTATGTTTACCCCAGGCAGGTTTACGTTCAGTTCCTGTGGATTGACCAACCACATCTGCTGGAAGTTTGTTCCAAGCATCTACTACTCTTTCGGTCAAATAATACTTTCTCACGTTGCTTTTGATCTTTCCCCCAACTAACCTCAAGATTGTGCCCCCTTGTTCTTGGGTTCACTTTCCTATTAAACACTTCCCTCCTGAACCTCATTTAACCTTTTAACGTATTTAAATATTTCGATCATGTCCCCCCTTAGAGGTCTTCTAGTCCAACCCCCTGCTCACGCAGGAAATCCTATATTATTTCATACAAATGGTTGTCCAATCTCTTTTTTAAAAAAACTCCAGAGTTGGAGAACCTACAACTTCTGGTGGAAGGTCGTTCCACTGGTTAATTGCTCTCGCTGTTAGGAAATTTCTCCTTCATTCTAGGCTGCTTCTCTCCTTGATTAGTTTCCACCCATTGCTTATTGTCGTGCCTTCTTCTGGAGAATAAGTTGACCCCTCCAACATCTTTGTGTCAGACCCTCAAATATTGGAATATCGCTATGTCACCCCTAGTCCTTTTTCTCTCCAAAGAAGCAATATTTGTATATAATAAGGATATAAAAAAATATCTGCCTTCTATTCCTGTTCCTAAAAGGGGAAGAAATCTAGAGAATTCAGACTTGAACTACAAATGATTTTCTCCTTAATCAAGCAGAAAATTCTGCTCTCCCGGCCAATGATCTAATTCTTGGATTGTTTTCCCCATCTGAGAAGGAAAGCAAAGAAAGGAATCTGAATTTTAAAAGCCTGCATCCAACAGAAAACAGATTGCTTCCTTATTTATCCATCAAAGCAAGAAGCCCTTGGAGAAAAGAAGTTAAGAAGGTGAGACCACAGTTGGAATACTGTGTTCAGTTCTGGAGACCTCACCTACAAAAAGAGATTGACAAAATTGAACGGGTCCAAAGACAAGCTACAAGAATGGTGGAAGGTCTTAAGCATAAAACGTATCAGGAAAGACTTCATGAACTCAATCTGTAGAGTCTGGAGGACAGAAGGAAAAGGGGGGACATGATCGAAACATTTAAATATGGTAAAGGGTTAAATAAGGTCCAGGAGGGAAGTGTTTTTAATAGGAAAGTGAACACAAGAACAAGGGGACACAATCTGAAGTCAGTTGGGGGAAAGATCAAAAGCAACGTGAGAAAATATTATTTCACTGAAAGAGTAGTAGATCCTTGGAACAAACTTCCAGCAGACGTGGTAGATAAATCCACAGTAACTGAATGTAAACATGCCTGGGATAAACATATATCCATCCTAAGATAAAATACAGAAAATAGTATAAGGGCAGACTAGATGGACCATGATGGATCATCATTTTCTGCCGTCAGTCTTCTATGTTTCTATGTTTCTAAAAAGAAGTTTAAGGAAAACATTTTCAAAGAAAGAATGTAGAAGAAAGAAGGACACAGAGAAAGATAATTGGGAAAGGAGTAAATATTACCAAGGTTCATCGCACAGTCAGCCAGATGTCTGGGCTGGATTTGATATTTTTATCCACCTTTTGAGTCTGTCCCAAGGGACTGAAAGAGGCAGATGTTGTGATTTGATTGTTGTAATAATAATAATAATAATAATCTTAGATAATTCCTACATACACCAGAATTTTTAGTTAAGGGAACCCGAAGATGCCTTCAGAAAGAAAGGGGATTGGATTGGGAAGGATTTGGAATGACATCTGAAAAAGGAGGGAGGCATGTAAAGAAATTATTAATAGAAGCCGCACCTCTAAATCCTCAAACTTTCCTGTTTCCCCCGTCATCTGTTTGATGCATTCTGGCTCCGAAAATGTCACAAAACCCTCTGGAGCTTTCCGAATGGAGGGAAGGGGAAAATTAAAAATATACAGGCTTCTTGGAGCAGTAAATTAATTTTGGCCCCAGCATTTTGTAAATGGAATACTACTTTGGCCATTTCTCCCCACTGGTGGCTACTTAAACAATTTTTTTCTTGATTAGGTGTTTTGCTTTCTGAATCCTATCGATCAAGACATTTGCTTATATATTGCCTTTATTATTATTTTTTATAAATAACTCAAGGCAACAAACCTACCTAATAGTTATATGCATGATGCTAGTAGGAGAGAAACATTAGGACAGGGGATGGACGGCACGCTGGTGCACTTATGCACACCCCTAACTGACCTCTTAGGAATCAGGAGAGGTCAACAGTGGATAATCTAAGCATAAAGTTTTGGAAGTTAGGTCATGATACTATAGATTCTGGTAGTGAGGTCCAGGCATCAACTACTCGGTTACTAAAGTCGTATTTCCTGCAGGCGAGTTTAGAGCGGTTTACTTTACATTTGTAGCTGTTGTGTGCTTGTGTGTTACTGTGGTTGAAGCTGAAGTAGTCATTGGCAGGAAGGACATTGTAGCCGATGATTTTATGGGCTCTGCTTAGGTCGTGTTTAAGACGATGTAGTTCCAAGCTTTCTAAACCTAGGATTGTAAGTCTAGTTGCGTAGGGGATTCTGTTGCGAGTGGAGGAGTGGAGGGCTCTTCTAGTAAAGTATCTCTGGACATTTTCTAGAGTGTTTATGTCCGAAATGCAGTGTGGGTTCCAGACAGATGAGCTGTATTCAAGGATTGGTCTGGTGAAAGTTTTGTATGCTCTGGATAGTAGTGTGAGATTACCAGAGAAGAAGCTACATAGGATTAGGTTGACAACTCTTGAAGCCTTTTTGGAGATGTTGTTGCAATGGGCTTTAGCACTTAGGTCACGTGATATGAGTATTCATATCAAATTTATTTTATTTATTTATTTGTTTATTTTGTCCAATACACAATACATATAGAAGAGAATAGACATGAGGTAATATATATAAAGAAAAATATAAAATAGAGGAGAAGATATATGAAAGGAAGAAAATATATATGATATATGAGATAAAGGAAAGACAATTGGACAAGGGACGAAAGGCACACCAGTGCACTTATGTATGCCCCTTACTGACCTCTTAGGAACCTGGAGTGGTCAATCGTGGACAGTCTAAGGGAGAAATGTTGGGGGTTAGGGGTTGACACTATTGAGTCCGGTAATGAGTTCCACCCTTCGACAACTCGATTGTTAAAGTCATATTTTTAACAGTCAAGTTTGTAGCGGTTAATATTAAGTTTGAATTTGTTGCGTGCTCTTGTGTTGTTGCTGTTGAAGCTGAAGTAGTCATTGACAGGCAGGACGTTGCAGCACATGATCTTGTGGGCAATGTTGGCATTGGGGCAACCTGTTTGGAGATAACACCACAGGTATGTGGTTTCCAACCTAAGCAAGATCTTTTCCTTCCATCTCAGTTTTTTTCTGGCCTGGACACTTAGAGAAGAGTATCTAATTTTGAAGAGAGATGCTCCTTTCAGGCAAACATTTATCGTTGGTTCCCCCTGCTGAAAACGTTACAAAAACCCCATCGCAGCAGCACCGCAGGTCATCCGTCATCCTCCAGAAGATTGAAGAGGCTTCCCCGTGCATTTATGTTGGCAATTCAAAGCCAGGAAAGAACATTTTGTACCGTGTGGATACACTAAATCCTTGAATTATAAAATCAATCCATTCCAGATGCTTCTATTAACGGGTTTTCTCCTGCTACGCGGGTTAGAGGAGGGAGGGAAAAGTTGACACCTCTGGACTGGATCTACCTGTGAGTTCCCAGATATTTATTTATTATTTATTTATTATTTAGATTTGTATGCCGCCCCTCTCCGCAGACTCGGGGCGGCTCACAACAAAGTAAAACAATTCATGACAAATCTAAATTATAGTTTAAAATATTTTTTAAAAACCCATTTACTAAGCAAACATACATACAAACATACCATGCATAAATTGTATATGCCCAGGGGAGATATCTCAGTTCCCCCATGCCTGACGACAAAGGTGAGTTTTAAGGAGTTTACGGAAGGCAAGGAGAGTAGGGGCAGTTCTAATCTCTGGGGGAAGTTGGAAGTTGGGGCCGCCACAGAGAAGGCTCTTCCCCTGGGGCCCGCCAACCGACATTGTTTAGTTGACGGGACCCGGAGAAGGCCCACTCTGTGGGACCTAATCGGTCGCTGGGATTCGTGCGGCAGAAGGCGGTCTTGGAGATATTCTGGTCCAATGCCATGAAGAGCTTTAAAGGTCATAACAAACAATTTGAATTGTGACCGGAAATCGATAGCTTCTTAGAGCTGCCTGTTTCTGCCTGTTAGGGGATGTGAGAGCTGAAGATTTTAAAAAATTAAGTTTTGTATATAAAAATATGTAGCCATTGTATGAATTTTACTTTGGAGACTGATTAAAAGTGACCTTTGTAACCAAAAGCAGAAAAGTAAATAGTTAAGTATTGTAGGAACTTGGAAAAGATTCCACGCATAGATTAAACTACTAAGCTACTATGTAATACACTTAAAAAGATACCACACATAGATTAAACTACTGTTTGTGTTTCATCTTAAGAGACAGAATACGTGCACATAGCTTTTTTTGATAAGTATAGGGGATAAGAGAAATGCACGTATCGGGAGATACCACAACAACACAAGAGCACACAACAGATTTAAACTTAATATTAACCACTCCAAACTTGACTGTAAAAAATATGACTTCAGTAACCGAGTTGTCGAAGCGTGGAACTCATTACCGGACTCCATAGTGTCATCCCCAAACCCCCAACACTTTACCCTTAGATTATCTACGGTTGACCTCTCCAGATTCCTAAGAGGTCAGTAAGGGGCAAGTACAAGTGCACTAGAGTGCCTTCCGTCCCCTGTCCTATTGCTCTCCCATATCTCCTATACCTTTCTTCTATTCCTATATCTCTTCTTCTATTCTTTCATTGATATGTTCTATTATTATATCTTCTTTTCTATTCTTTCTTAGATATATTTTACTATGAGTATCTCCTCTATAACCTTCATCATGTATTTTACTATATGTATATAGATATATACCCACTAAAACTCTAATTGTGTATTGGAGAAAATAAATAAATAAATAAATAAAAACTTAGTTTGTAACCCAGTATTTCAGATTAACTGACATACCTGGGAGGGGTCTGTGTTAGGGTATAACTAACCTGCATTTTGTTTGTGTAAATGTGTGTCCTTAGGATGGCACTAGGCGCTTTGCAAATCGCTTAGGACAGTAGAGAGGTTACTGTGCCCAAATAAACCCTGTTTCTCTCTCTCTCACTCTCACTCTCTCATTCTCTCTCTCTCTCTCTTTCTCTCTCTCTCACTCATTCTCTCTCTCTCACTCTCTCACTCTCTCTCACTCACTCTCTCTCTCTCTCACTCACTCTCTCACTCTCTCTCACTCACTCTCTCTCCCTCACTCTCTCTCACTCACTCTCTCTCTCTCTCACTCACTCTCTCACTCTCTCACACACACACACACTCCTCTCTCTCTCTCTCAATCACTCTCTCTCTTTCTTTCTCTCTCTCTCTCTCTCCCCCTCTGTTTGCAGCTATTTAAGAGTGGCTGAAAAAGCTGCTAATTTGATCACAGGACGTTGGGATTGAATGTCATAGCCTGGGGTGGTGAAAAAATAGGCTTTTCTTCCAAAAGTATCTTGTCCATGCAAAATAAATCCAAACTCTCTTCTGCAGGAAAAGAAAAGTCCAATCTTTCGACTTTGGTTCTGTGGAAAAGATATTTTCGATGTTGGGATGCTCTCTTGCTGTTGAATTTATTCTTTCCAAAGGTATCTTTTTAATAAATATGTCTTTCGGGGCGGCTCACAACAACCATAAACAATGTAGAAATCCAATGTTTAAAACACAATTTAAAAACCCTTATAATAAAATTGTTGTGGTTCAGCCTGAGTCAGATGAAAGACCAGCTGCCTCTCTGCTGGCTCCATGCCCGGGGGGAGGATGAGAGCAAAGAGGAGAGTTCTGGGCAGTCGAACAGGGGAGATTACAGTCAGGAACGTGACGAGGAAGAACGGCCTGGGAGCTCTGGGGAGGGGCTCTCTCAAGCCAGTAGCTTAGAGTCTCTGGAGTCATTGGATGACGAAGCACAAGCTATCATTAGTATGCGACAGAGACACATAGATCAAAGGAGGAATCAATTGAAGAAATATTATCAGCATTGAATGAGGAATACCTGGGGGTTGGGTGTGGTCCTCATTAGCAGGGAAGGGTTTATAAGGCAGGCAATCTCTTTCGGCAGTGTGGAGTGTTATCAGAGTGGAGTTGCTGTAATCTGCATTGTCTCTCAGCGTTTCTGTTCCTGGCTTGTGGCCCAGCAGTCTTGAAGACCCGTGGGAGGTATATGTCTGTTATCTACAGCCTCGTCTTGGCATCAAGGATCCTGTGTTTCTGTATGAACAATTTCTTTCATGTATCTATTTGGAGTTGCAGTGTTTTCCTGATTTGTAAGGACATTTTCTGTTGGCTTCTTTTCTCTTTACCATTATAAAACTGTGTTTGGATTCTACCGGTGTGTCTGGCTTATCTTCTTGGGTTGGTCATAGCTTCCGGAGTGACCCAGACAGAACAAAAATAACCACACAACCCAATCAAACCATACATAAACCAAGTCGTTAGGGGAGGAGACAATTTCCCCATGGCTGGCGGCACAAGTCAGTTTTCAACAACTTAAGAACTATGATCAGTGTGTTTTATTGGAAACAGTCCATCTGTGTGGGTTGCCCATGATCACTAATAGCTGCCAACTCGTAGCCATGGCTTTCTGGTTCTTCATGATTCCATTACTACCACCGCCTGAAAACGGATTCTTTTTTTTCAGGATCCATGGATTATTCACTTTAAAAACAACAACAACCAGGAGACAGATTTCCCAGGGGTTGTCTTGTTGTTTACTCCTTCACATCTGTGGAATGGAGTTAATTAAAATGTCTGCTACTACAGGGAGGGGATATACTTTTTTCTTTCTTTTTTTTTGGCACAGGTGTGCATGAATATTCAAGGATGCTCCTGGGAAGAATGGAAATTTGTTTCGTTGGGAGGGGCCCAGGTAAAATTAGGCACTTATTCAACATGCTCTTCTAAGTTGGGTAAAGAAATCCCTCCTTGAGTAACAACTGGGCAACCCCTAAATGTATTCCCTTTCTTTTATTTACAGTTTTACTTAGAAAAAATCCCATGCTTCCTTCCCATTAAAAAAAATGGGAAAATTTATTTTGCTAAGTGAGACAATTGTTAAGTGAGTAAGAGGGTTACTGTATTTTTCGGAGTATAAGACACACCTCAGTTTTTGGGGAGGAAAATAGGGAAAAGTGCTTATCAGGTATTCATCTGGCTAGTGTCCTTATCTCTGGTCAGCTTCAGTACATTATTTTATCCCCTGGTTAGGGCTTTAAAAAAACTTTATTTGGAAAGAGTAACAATGAAAGAGCTTGCAAGCCGGTAACAGCTGGGAACATTATTAGCACCTGGAAAGAAAAATTTGGAGCAAGTAGAGCGATGGAAAAAACCCTGCAAAGACTTAGGGCTTGGAAAACATTCTTTTCAGAGAGTAACATTGATAAGGCAGATTTGGAGTCAAGGTTGTGCTTGTGTTTGCTTAAATTGCAACTAAGATAGGTAAGCCTCGTAGAAATAACGCTGGGTGGAAATAATTTCTCAGAAAGATATGATTGTGGTTTTGGAGTCTTGCTTGCAATTAAAATGTACTTCCCGGTTGTCTTACCAGATTAAAAATGAGGCGAGCATTTAGAATAGAATAGAATGGAATGGAATGGAATGGAATAGAATAGAATAGAATAGAATAGAATAGAATTTTATTGGCCAAGTGTGATTGGACACACAAGGAATTTGACTTGTGTGCAGATGCTCTCAGCGTACATAAAATAAAATATACATTTGTCAAGAATCATGTGGTACAACACTTAATGATTGTCATAGGGGTCAAATAAGCAATGAAGAAGCAGTATTAATAAAAATCTTAGGATACAAGCAACAAGTTACAGTCATACAGTCAACATGGGAGGAAATGGAAATAGAAACATAGAAACATAGAAGATTGACGGCAGAAAAAGACCTCCTGGTCCATCTAGTCTGCCTTTATACTATGTCCTGTATTTTATCTTAGGGTTGATCTATGTTTATCCCAGGCATGTTTATATTCAGTGGCTGTGCATTGACCAACCACGTCTGCTGGAAGTTTGTTCCGAGCATCTACTACTCTTTCAGTCAAATAATATTTTCTCATTTATTTATTATTTATTAATTAGATTCTTATGCCACCCTTCTCAACCAGGAGTTGGACACAGAGTCTGATTCATTTGCAATTCCAAATGCGTTCTCCACCGTGCTGGGTTTTATGTGCAGTTTCTACCTCTTGAACTTGGCAGTAAAGGAACTAAAGTGCTTTGTAAAAACCTGCTATCAAAACGTGGGGGCTGGAGTTTTATCGGCTGCTCTTTGCCGGAATCGTCTGTGACAAAGAACAGATCGACCTCAGGAAGTTTATGGAAGAAGGTTTTATATCCTTTCCCAGAATATCTTAGGAGAGTTTATTTATTTATTTATTTATTGGATTTGTATGCCGCCCCTCTCCGCAGACTCGGGGCGGCTAACAACAATGATTAAAAAAAACCCAGCATGTAATAATCCAATTTAATAAAACAACTAAAAACCCTTATTATAAAACCAAACATACACACAAACATACCATGCATAACTTGTAATGGCCTAGGGGGAAGGAATATCTTAACTCCCCCATGCTTGGCGATAAAGGTGGGTCTTGAGTAATTTGCGAAAGACAAAGAGGGTGGGGGCAGTTCTAATCTCTGGGGGGAGTTGATTACAGAGGGCCGGGGCCGCCACAGAGAAGGCTCTTCCCCTGGTGCCCGCCAAACGACATTGTTTGGTCGACGGGACCCGGAGAAGGCCAACTCTGTGGGACCTTATCGGCCGCTGGGATTCGTGCGGTAGAAGGCAGTTCCGGATGTATTCTGGCAACATCAAGTTGGGTTATTTCTCCCCACTTCGTAAATATACTGCCCTCCCAAAATAAAGGGAACACTCAAATAACACAACCTAGATCTGAGTGAAGGAAATATTCTCATGGAATACTTTGTTCTGTACAAAGTGGAATGTGCACAACAGCAGGTGGAATTGATTGTCCATCAGTGTTGCTTCCTAAGTGGACAGTTTGATTTCACAGAAGTTTGATTTACTTGGAGTTATATTGTGTTATTTAAGTGTTCCCTTTATTTATTTATTTTTCCTGCCCTGTTTCCTCCCAGGAGATTCCTAGAGAGGCCCCACAGAGGCTTCTCCCCACCTTTTCCTGCCCTGTTTCCTCCCAGGAGATTCCTAGAGAGGCCCCACAGAGGCTTCTCCCCACCTTTTACTGCCCTGTTTCCTCCCAGGAGATTCCTAGAGAGGCCCCACAGAGGCTTCTCCCCACCTTTTACTGCCCTGTTTCCTCCCAGGAGATTCCTAGAGAGGCCCCACAGAGGCTTCTCCCCACCTTTTCCTGCCCTGTTTCCTCCCAGGAGATTCCTAGAGAGGCCCCACAGAGGCTTCTCCCCACCTTTTCCTGCCCTGTTTCCTCCCAGGAGATTCCTAGAGAGGCCCCACGGAGGCTTCTCCCCACCTTTTCCTGCCCTGTTTCCTCCCAGGAGATTCCTAGAGAGGACCCACGGAGGCTTCTCCCCACCATTTCCTGCCCTGTTTCCTCCCAGGAGATTCCTAGAGATGACCCACGGAGGCTTCTCCCCACCTTTTCCTGCCCTGTTTCCTCCCAGGAGATTCCTAGAGAGACCCCACGGAGGCTTCTCCCCACCTTTTCCTGCCCTGTTTCCTCCCAAGAGATTCCTAGAGGGGACCCACGGAGGCTTCTCCCCACCTTTTCCTGCCCTGTTTCCTCCCAGGAGATTCTACTTCTCCTACTTAAGCCTGGGCTCTGCTGTTTCTTGGCCAACAACCCTGATCTTGTTATAATCAGAATTAGTCATTTTACAAGCGTCAGATGTATTTATGGCCGCAGCAGCTTTTACACAAATCCTCATGCAAATCTTTTCACATGATATATTCTTTAATTGAAAAAAATCTAGAGAAGAACCTTTGTGATTCAATAGCAGGCCTCCACTACACGCATATTGCTCAGAGGCGGGAGAGTAATTTGCCGTAATGCTAATAAAATATGAACCGTCCGATATATTTTTTCTGCCTTTAGATATTTATCAACGGCCAACGCTGCTTTTTCAACAGGCAACTGGGCTTTGTTTTTCTTTGAAGACATTTTGCTTTTCAGTCAAGGAGCTTCTTCAGTTCTGGGAACTGATTTGAATCCATTCTGGGAACTGAAGAAGCGTTTTAGGTGAGAAGCGAAACCTCTTCAAGGAAAAACAAAGTCCAGTTGCCTTTTGAAAAAGCACCTTGGGGATAACCCTGATCTGGATGACTGAGGACATTCTCCAAAAAGTCCTTGAGGATCAGGCTACATCCATTCAATTGAACAATAGTAGTAGTAGTAGCAGCAGAGAGAAGATAAAATAGATTTCATTTTACTAATCCTGGAATATATTTAGCATCTAATACATTGGATCCAAGATGTCGTCAGGCATGGGGGGAATTGAAATATTCCTTTCCCCCCAGGCCTATACAATTTATGCATGGTATGTTTGTGTGCATGTTTGATTTTTAATAAGGGTTTTTAGTTATTTTAAATATAAGATTCGTCATTTGCTGTTTTATTATTGTTGTTAGCCGCCCCGAGTTTACGGAGAGGGGCAGCATACAAATCTAATAACTAAATAACTAAATAACTAAATAACTAAATAACTAAATAACTAAATAACTAAATAACTAAATAACTAAATAACTAAATAACTAAATAACTAAATAACTAAATAACTAAATAACTAAATAACTAAATAACTAAATAACTAAATAACTAAATAACTAAATAACTAAATAACTAAATAACTAAATAACTAAATAACTAAATAACTAACTAAAGAAAGACAGAAAGAAAGAAAGAAAGAAAGAACACCCAAGACGCAAGATGGTTTCCAAACCTGACTGACATTTCATTACCCAGCTAGGCAACACCATCAGTACTAGTAGGGAGAGGAGGAGGGCTGTGGGGTAATTGGTGCTCTCTGAGCTCGGTTGTTTTCCTGCAGGTGTTTCATTGCCCAAACTAGGTAACATCTTCTAGTAAGGAGTTTGCTCTCAGTTTATATTCTAGTGGCTTGCTCCAGCGGCGTTGGTGGAAGTCATCTTGGAGATTCTTTGGTTGGGTTGTTTACTCTTAGCTTGTTTGGCAGTTCCTTGATTAGGGTATTTATTTCTTGATTGCGGGCGTGATGTTCACCTTGGAGTTAATCTATGCTCATTTGGATGCTGATTGCTATTGAGGAGTTGTTTTGGGGGGGGTTTGTTCCCTTTTTGGCTTGTTGATTGTCTCTTTTGCACAAGACGTAAACATTGTTTATATCTATGTGCCTATTGATGGCTGATTTGCCAAAGTTCCAGGCTTGTAGAAATTTCCTAGAATTGCTTTTATTTCAAATAACTATTTGAATTTTCCAGAAAGCTAGGGCTGTCATATGACCTGTGTGTAGGAGTGGTGGAGTTTAGCTCTGGTTTCAGGCAAGTAGCTCCAACTGTTGTTGTTGTTGTTGTTATTATTATTATTTATTTATTGGATTTGTATGCCGCCCCTCTCCGTAGACTCGGGGCGGCTAACAACAGTAATAAAAAACATCATGTAAATCCAATACTAAAAACAACTAAAAAAACCCTTTATTATAAAACTAAGCATCCATACAAACAAACATACCATGCATAAATTATAAAGGCCTAGGGGGAAAGAATGTCTCAATTCCCCCATGCCTGACGACAGAGGTGGGTTTTAAGGAGCTTACGAAAGGCAAGGAGGGTGGGGGCAATTCTAATCTCTGGGGGGAGTTGGTTCCAGAAGGCCGGGGCCGCCACAGAGAAGGCTTTTCCCCTGGGCCCTGCCAAGTGACATTGTTTTATTGACAGGACCCGAAGGAGGCCCACTCTGTGGGACCTAACCGGTCGCTGGGATTCGTGCGGCAGAAGGCGGTCTCATAGATACCTTGGTCCGGTGCCATGAAGGGCTTTATAGGTCATGACCAACACTTTGAATTGTGACTGGAAACTGATCGGCAACCAATGCAGACTGTGGAGTGTTGGTGTGACATGGGTATATTTAGGAAAGCCCATGATAGCTCTCGCAGCTGCATTCTGCACGATCTGAAGTTTCCGAACACTTTTCAAAGGTAGCCCCATATAGAGAGCATTACAGTGGTCAAGCCTCGAGGTGATGAGGGCATGAGTGACTGTGAGCAGTGACTACCGGTCCAAATAGGGCTGCAACTGGTGCACCAGGCGAACCTGGGCAAACGCCCCCCTCGCCACAGCTGAAAGATGGTTCTCTAATGTGAGCTGTGGATCGAGGAGGACGCCCATGTTGCGGACCCTCTCCGAGGGGGTCAATATTTCTCCCCCCCAGGGTGATGGACGGACAGATGGAATTGTCTTTGGGAGGCAAAACCCACAGCCACTCCGTCTTATCAGGGTTGAGTTTGAGTCTGTTGACACCCATCCAGGCCCCAACAGCCTCCAGGCACCGGCACATCACTTCCACTGCTTCATTGACGATATGAAGGCAGTTTTCAAACACATCTTTTCTGGTGCTTTCTAAAAATGATGGATTTTTCACTGAAGTCTGCATTTAAGAGAAGCTGTTTCAGCACCTCCAAGTCTATAATCACCCTTGTCTGGTTTTTGATATGCTGTACTTTTTCAAATATTTTTTTCCCTTTTTCCTTTATATCGGTGCCCAAAAACTGATGCAGGGAAACATTTTTATGCAATTCAGCCTTTCAACTTAATTGCTGATGCTTGATGTGCCCGGTTTCTGCTACAGGGGGACAACAAACATATATTATTGTGACAACCTGAACATTAATAATAATATCACCGTTCTGGAATGAACAGTAGAACGTCAATATAATTTTTAGAATGTGCAATCTTCAAGGGAATTGACTGACTTGGCAGAGGACAAGCGAAACAACTATATATATATATTTCAATATGGGCATTTAAAGTTCAGGAAATGAACAGATTGCTGGGTTTGTCTAAATCTGCCAATTATGAGGTTATTAGTCAGAGCATTTTAATGTAGTTTTTCAGCCTAACCCCTGGCAGTTACTTCACATCGTGGAATTAAATGCAACCATGTTAGAATAAAAATTTAAACAAGGACCTTAACACAAAAATAAGTTAACACCTTTAATTATGTACTGAGAACCTTTAAGGTCAAGCCAAATGGCATTTTTGCCACCCAACTATTTGGTTTTGGAAGCAAATTTTGCAAAAGAGGTGCTTATTTCAATGCTTCATGCCTCATTTCAAGGCATTTGAAAATTACTTTTACTGGCATATATGTTTGGAGAAAGTCAATGGAGCACAATCGTTTGATCTAAAATCAAACCATTACTGAAAAATCAACTGCTTAATAAAATGCAAGATGTTTCCTCCAAGCTTCCCATGACTAGCTCATTGCTAATCAAGTATAAGGATGACATTTTTGTTTAATGTGAATTTATTGAATTTATTCTGCTTCACTGGAATGACTATACCTGTTTAATCAGGTCCTGCCCTGAACCTTTTGATGCAGTTGATGTTAAATCTAAATTAGCATATAAATAAATAACCAATCCCTCCCCCCCCCTAACATTTTCGCCTGTTGAGTATTTCATTCCTATGTACAAGTTGCATGGAAGAACGAAAGCTGAAAAGGTCATTGACAAACCTCATTACTGAAAAGCCACCTTGTGAATGTTTACGGCAAATGTCACAGGGAATAGGAAATGCTGAAAAGTTTCACAATTTGGGGAGATCTTCCTTTTGCAAGGAAGTTATGCGTTCTTCCTTCTCAATGAGATGGTGAGACATAGAAACAGCATAGAAGGTAGAAGATAGAAGCATAGAACCTTTGATCAGCAGTGGAGACTAAGCAGGGAGTTGGCTTCAGTTGCAAATGATGTCCAACTGTTTGGAGGAAGGGTCCAAACTCCAGAAGGACCCCTTAGAGTTGGCTGAGTCAGGAACCAAAGAGCAACTAGACTTTCAATCCTGGGCCTAGAAAGTTTAGAACTAAGACGCCTTAAACAAGATCTAAGTATTGCCCACATGATCATATTATGCAACATCCTGCCTGTCGGCGACTACTTCAGCTTCAACCACAACAACACAAGAGCACACAACCGATTTAAACTTAATATTAACCGCTCCAAACTTGACTGTAAAAAATATGACTTCAGTAATCGAGTTGTCGAAGCGTGGAACTCATTACCGGACTCCATAGTGTCATCCCCAAACCCCCAACACTTTACCCTTAGATTATCTACAGTTGACCTATCCAGATTCCTAAGAGGTCAGTAAGGGGCAAGTACAAGTGCACTAGAGTGCCTTCCATCCCCTGTCCTATTGCTCTCCCATATCTCCTATTTCTTTCTTCTATTCCTATATCTCTTCTTCTATTCTTTCATTGATATGTTCTATTACTTTATCTTCTTTTCTATTATTTCTTAGATATATTTTACTATGAGTATCTCCTCTATAACCTTCATCATGTATTCTATTATGTGTATATAGATATACCCACTAAAACCCTCATTGTGTATTGGACAAAATAAATAAATAAAAATAAATAAACTGCAGCTGGATGACAAAACAGTTGATCATAAGATGACAGATTGAACTCATTCTCCCAGAGATGTTTTTTTTAAATGAATTTTATTTTGTCAATATAAGCATATGAGTATACAGTGGTACCTCTACCTACAAACGCCTCTACTTACAAACTTTTCTAGATAAGAAGCGGGTGTTCAAGATTTTTTTTTGCCTCTTCTCAAGAACCATTTTCTACTTACAAACCTGAGCCTCCGAAACTCTAACTGGAAAAGGCAGGGAGAAGCCTCCGTGGAGCCTCTCTAGGAATGTCTTGGGAGGAAACAGGGCTGGAAAAGGCGGGGAGAAGCCTCCGTGGGGCCTCTCTAGGAATCTCCTGGGAGGAAACAGGGCCAGAAATGGTGGAGAAAAGCCTCCATGGGGCCTCTCTAGGAATCTCCTGGGAGGAAACAGGGCCAGAAAAGGCAGGGGTGAAGCCTCCATGGGGCCTCTCTAGGAATCTCCTGGGAGGAAACAGGGCCAGAAAAGGCAGGGAGAAGCCTCCGTGAGGCCTCTCTGGGTATCTCCTGGGAGGAAACAGGGCCTCCACCCTCCCTGTGGTTTCCCCAATCGCACGCCTTATTTGCTTTTACATTGATTCCTATGGGAAAAATTGCTTCTTCTTACAAACTTTTCTACTTAAGAACCTGCTCACGGAACGAATTAAGTTCATAAGTAGAGGTACCACTTTATATATGAAGCAGGGAATTGGACTAGAAGAACTTCAAATTCCGTTCCACTTCTGTTATTATTCTGTATTCTGTGATTAGACACACAAAGAATTTATCTCTGGTGCGGAAGCTCTCAATGGACATGCAAAGCAACAGAATAATAATCTTAATATACCAGTAAGAGAGGATAGTAGAGAAGATGAGCAGGACAATGCATCAGCCCTCCAACATGAATAAAGGCAGAAACACAGAGAGAAGGTGTGCTAATTGGAGCAACCTTGAAATGCTTTTTTGTCAGTGCACTGTATCAAAACCTCCATGGCAACACAACTGATATGTTTCTATTAGGACAATAATTCTTTCTTGAAGACAGCAACTGCAGAAGGGCGAGGAAATAACTTAAGAATTGCTAATTACATCATTAATTACCTATGCATATGCACGACTATCGTTTCCACCTTCTTTTTCCTGAATTCATCCTTTCGTTGGAAGGAGTTGCTCCCGTTGTTTTCCAGAGGGAATTCCTCCAATGAACAGTGATTAAATAAATATAGCAGGAAGCCTTGATTATTGGTTTTTAAGACCTGCATTTGATTCCACATCAAACTTCCAGCAGACGTGGCTGGTAAATCCACAGAAACTGAATTTAAACATTGCTGGGATAAACATAATCCATATATCCATATATAAGGGCAGACTAGATGGACCAGGAGGTCTTTTTCTGCCATCAATGTTTCCATATTTATTTTTTGTTGGAAGTGTCACCTAGCTTAGCAAGACCAACTTAGCCAGTGTAGCCTAGCCTAGCCAGTCCAATTTTCCTGGTCTCAAATGTCACGTCTGAAAATTGATTTCCTTCTAGAGTTGTTAACCTGATCCTACGCAGCTTCTGCTCAGGCAATCTCACACTACTCACAAGAGCCTACAAAACTTTTGCCAGACCCATCCTAGACTACTGCTCATCTGTCTGGAACCCATACCACATCTCAGACATCAACACCCTTGAAAATGTCCAAAGATATTTCACCAGAAGAGCCCTTCACTCCTCCACTCGAAACAGAAGACCCTACGAAAATAGACTAACAATCCTGGGTCTAGAAAGCTTAGAACTACGGCACCTAAAACACGATTTGATTATTGCCCACAAGATCATATGCTGCAATGTCCTACCGGTCAATGACTACTTCAGCTTCAACCACAACAACACAAGAGCACGCAACAGATTCAAACTTAATGCGAACCGCTCCAAACTTGACTGTAAAAAATATGATTTCAACAATCGAGTTATCGAAGCGTGGAACTCATTACCGGACTCAATTGTGTCAACCCCTAACCCCCAACATTTCTCCCTTAGACTCTCCACGATTGACCTCTCCAGGTTCCTAAGAGGCCAGTAACGGGCGTACATAAGTGCACTGGTGTGCCTTTCATCCCCTGTCCAATTGTCTTTCCTTTCTCTCACTTATCATATATATTCTCTTTCTTTCATATATCCTCTCCTCTAAGTTCACTTTTACCCTTATATATATTACTACATGTCTATTTTTCTTCCTATGTATTTGTTTATTGGATAAATAAATAAATAAATAAATAAATAAATAGACAGACAGACAGACAGACAGACAGACAGACAAACAAACAAATAAATAAATAAATAAATAAATAATTGATTTCCTTTGGCGAGTGAATGATAGGCAACCGTCAGCCCACACTCTCAAACTGCCACTTGGGCTGTCAAGTGATAGCTTTATCACCATCCTAGAACGGATGCTGCATTGAATGAGAGGGCCAGGGAAGTTGCCGTATTTGCGATGCGAACTGTTCCACCTTTGGGGTGACTTGAGAATTGCCGGAGCAGAAAATAGAACTGCAACCCGCAGATGGTATGAATGTAACATCTGGTACCAATAGATACCCGAACGCAAGAGAGAGAAAATACGAAATCCCCCTTGAGTCAGTTTGACTTCTGGGGACTTTGGGACCCTCTTCGCGCATTTTTCTTGGCGGTAGCTGGCAGTTTCTTGGCAACCACCGCTTGATATTTTCAGAAGAAAATCACAGCTAGTTGAAAACCTTTCAGAGATGCGAACAAGTCAAGCGAACCAGCAGCATTTAGGAGAGAGTGCAGGAGAGAAGTCTCGGAGAAGAAGAGTGATCCAATTATGGGTTTTGCCAAGTTTATTATGAAATCTCTCCATCGCTGGACCGTTGGGGGAAAACAACCTCTTCACAATATGAATAAATAGATATGGAGAGAAAGTGGAGAGCTACCTTCAGATGAAGAAAGTTGATGGAGTTAGCAGAAGTGGCTAAATCTATTTATCTATCTATCTATCTATCTATCTATCTATCTATCTATCTATCTATCTCTATCTATCTATCTCTATCTATCTCTCTCTCTATCTATCTATCTATCTATCTATCTCTATCTATCTCTCTCTCTCTCTCTCTATCTATCTATCTATCTATCTAATCTATCTCTCTCTCTCTCTCTCTCTCTCTCTATCTCTATCTATCTATCTCTATCTATCTATCTATCTCTATCTATCTATCTATCTCTCTATCTATCTATCTATCTATCTCTCTCTATCTATCTATCTCTATCTATCTCTATCTATCTATCTCTATCTATTTATCTATCTCTATCTATCTATCTATCTATCTCTATCTATCTCTATCTCTCTCTCTATCTATCTATCTATCTCTATCTATATCTATCTATCTGTCTGTCTGTCTGTCTGTCTGCCTGCCTGCCTGCCTGCCTGCCTGCCTGCCTGCCTGCCTGCCTGCCTGCCTGCCTGCCTGCCTGCCTGCCTGCCTACCTACCTACCTACCTACCTACCTACCTACCTACCTATCTATCTATCTATCTATCTATCTATCTATCTATCTATCTATCTATCTATCTGACTTCTATGCCCAACCCCGAAAGACTCAGGGCAGCTTACAATAATAATATAAATACAAATAGATACAGAACAATAAGAAGTCAAATAAAATATCTAAAACTATAAACCCCCGTGATAAAAAGAACCCATTCATTACAAAACAGTCATAATCACATGCATACACACCATTCATATAGTTTGGCCATGTCAGTTGTTAGTTCATGCCCCCCTCCAGGCCTGTCGGCAAAGCCAGGTCTTCATGGCCTTTCGGAAGGCCAGTAGGGTGGGAGCACTATAGACATCAGGGGGTAGTTGGTTCCATAGAGCCGGGGCAGCCATAAAGAAGGCCCTCCCCCATGGTCCCACCAACCTGCACTGCTTAGTCGACGGGGCCTGGAGGGGGGCGACTCTGTGTGCTCTTATTGTTCTATGGGAGGTGTGTGGCAGGAGACGGTCCCATAAATAGTCTGGCCCTGAGCCATGTAGGGCTTTATAGGTAATGACCAACACCTTGAATTGTGCCCAGAGACTAATAGGAAACCAATGCAGCTCGTGTAGCAAAGGTGTTATATAATAACATGATAGTTCTCATGGCTGCATTCTGGACCATTTGAAGTCTCCAAACACTTTTCATTGACTGCTTTGATTAAAGAAAAGAACACAATTCACAATTTTTCTACTTGGAAACCACTTTTGGAGTAAACTAATAAAATATTTGAAAATTTCAACTTCACATGAAGGATGTATCATTTTATTTTTCTCCTCTATGTCATGCAGAATATCTGTCCGTGTATAAATCACATTTCCCCTCTCCACCAACCACATAGAATAATGTTTTTGCCGGGACTTTGAGAACAAATTCTTTGAGAAAAAGATGGAGAGGCTTAGAAAAAAAAACAGGTGGCAGAAGGAATGTAATAACTATCTGCAAATATTTGAAAGGCTGTCAGATAGCATGACAGTAAGGCTCCAACTAAAGACTTTATATTCCAAGAAATGAGATTTTGCCTGCACTCAAAAAGTCTTTGTTGATACTACAAGGTAAGCTATTTAAAAAAAAAGAAAGAAAGGACTGATTTGAAAGGCAATTTTTTAGAATAGAATTCTTTATCGGCTAAATGTGATTGGACACAAAAGGAATTTGTCTTGGTGCAGATGCTCTCAGCGTACATAAAAGAAAAAGAGACATTTGTCAAGAATCATGTGGTACAATACTTAATGATTGTCATAGGGGTCAAATAAGCAATGAAGAAACAATATTAATAAAATATTAGGATACAAGCAACAAGTTACAGTCATACAGTCCTAAGTGGGAGGAAAAGGATGATAGGAATGATGAGAAAAAACTAGTAGAAATAGAAGTGCAGAATTAGTAAATAGTTTGACAGTGTGGAGGGAATTATTTGTTTAGCAGAGTGAGGGTGTTTGGGAAAACACTCTCCTTGTGTCTGGTTGCCTTGGTGTGCAATGCTCTGTAGCAACGTTTTGAGGGTAGGAGTTGAAACAATTTATGTCCAGGATGCGAGGGGTCCGTCAATATTTTCATAGCCCTCTTTTTGACTCGTGCAGTCTACAGGACCTCAATGGAATGCAAGTTGGAAGCAATTGTTTTTTCTGCAGTTCTGATTCTCCTCTGAAGTCTGTGTCGGTCTTGTTGGGTTGCAGAACAATTTCTGTTCATTCTTTCAACCATGTGGTTCACATAAAGCTAATGTTGAATAGGCTTTGTTTCAGTCCTTTTGAATTTATTCTTATTCTTTCTCAGATGCTGCCTAACCCAAAATATTACCCAATTTTGTGCTGAAAATATAGGATGAATTGAAAGTGTATTCTGCTTTGTCAACCCCCTGAGCTGATTCCCTGTCATATCTCCAGGCTCTTATTTAAGCGAAAGTATTATGCAAATTCTCTAAATTTTTTGTATGTAAATTTATGATGGAGCTGGCAGAGAGTGAATCAAAGATTTGACATGCATTTGGTCAAAGGCGCAGATCAAGAGAGAGAGAGAGAGGGAGAGAGGGATATCGAATCTGAAAGATCTTGACACTGAAAATTTCTTTGTTGTTTTTAATTAAGATTTAAGGGCAATTCCCTCATCTTAACAACTCAGTAGACGCGAGATACAAATGGGAAATATAAGTTTAATCTGAGTCGCAATGTATCATTAGCCCATAAAATGCTGAATTCTTTAAAAAAACGAATAAATTTATTCATCTCTTTCCTTATAAAGTTGTCAAAACTGTTTTCATATAATAGCAGCCAAGGCTTCTAGATTTCTCGATCAGGAGCAAGCAGGATGTGATGCATTAACAGATTAAGGAGTAAAAGCCCATTTGGGTGATGGAACAACCTGGAAAAACTTGTTGAGAGAAAATAGAATTTAGCCACCCCGACTCCAGGTGGCCATAATGAGTGACATTTTTATTAACCCATTTTTTGGCTATGGCTGCCAAGGACAACTGCTCCAGCTGTGCTGGCAGATTTGTCATCTCCATGCTGGCCCATGACCAACGTAGTGAACCATAAGCCATGATTTACAGGCAGTTGGGTTGACCCAATGCAACAAAACAATTTCATGTAACATAGAAACATAGAAGATTGACGGCAGAAAAAGACCTCATGGTCCATCTAGTGTGCCCTTATACTATTTTTTGTATTTTATCTTAGGATGGATCTATGTTTATCCCAGGCGTGCTTAAATACAGTGACTGTGGATTTACCAACCATGTCTGCTGGAAGTTTGTTCCAAGGATCTACTACTCTTTCAGTAAAATAATATTTTCTCATGTTGCTTTTGATCTTCCCCCCAACTAACTTCAGATTGTGTCCCCTTGTTCTTGCGTTCACTTTCCTATTAAAAACACTTCCCTCTTGGACCTTATTTAACCCTTTCACATATTTAAATATTTCGATCATGTCCCCCCTTTTCCTTCTGTCTTCCAGACTATACAGATGGAGTTCATGAAGTCTTTCCTGATACGTTTTATGCTTAAGACCTTCCACAATTCTTGTAGCCCGTCTTTGGACCCATTCAATTTTATCCATATCTTTTTGTAGGTGAGGTCTCCAGAACTGAACACAGTGTTATTCCAAATGTGGTCTCATCAGCGTTCTATATAAGGGGATCACAATCTCCCTCTTCCTGCTTGTTATACCTCTAGCTATGCAGCCAAGCATTCTACTTGCTTGTAAACCCCGTGATGGCAACGTATGATCAGTTCATCTTTGTTGACCTTCCAGATAGTATTTCAAAATGCCAATTCTTCTCTTGTTTCATGGTTGATTGTAAGGGGTATGTGAGAATGACCTTGGGAGACAGGCAGAAGCGACACCTCCGATAAGAGGCAGCTGAGCCTGAAGAAAGGAAAGGGGGGTGGGAAGCATCTGAGAAGGGACCCCTCCTTTTTCTGATCTGGCTGGCTACTCCAAGAATACTCTCTTTACGGGCTTGTATTTTCAAAATAACACTTCTTTATTTATCGTACTTTCTTCCACATCGGAATTCGTCAGCATACATCTCTGGCATGCAAAATGCATTCCAAACTCACAGGCGAAACTACAGAGTCATATATTCTTTCTAAATGAGCAGGCTGTCAACTACAAACATCTCCTTATCTCTGGGTCAGGTTCACGCTACTTTAAAACAGTTTTATCATGCAATATACAAACTCACTTCTGCGGAGAAACAGCGAAAGCGTCCATGTCGTCTATTTCACTTTGCAGAAAAGCATTCATCATTTCCGGCCAATTCCGGATGTGAGGTAATTAATTAATTTATACAGTCTGAATAGTAGATTCAAAACCTCTTTCCCCCAAATCCGTCTTTTCTTTTCTCTGACCTCCTAAATCTGGCATTTAAGCAAGGACTATTCTCTACACCCCATCTCTCTCACACACACTTTGTATAGTACCATGGTACCTCTACCTAAGAACGCCTCTACTTACGAACTTTTCTAGATAAGAACCGGGTGTTCAAGATATCTAAAGTTTCGCATTCATACCATTACTGTAGGCTGAGAAAAAAAAATTGGTGCATTACTTTCTGGGCGACTCTCAAAAGACAAACCACCAAAAGACAAAGTACAGTGGTACCTCTGCCTAAGAGCGCCTCCACTTATGAACTTTTCTAGATAAGAACCGGGTGTTCAAGATTTTTTGGCCTCTTCTCAAGAACCATTTTCCACTTACAAACCTGAGCCTTTGAAACTGTAACCGGAAAAGGCAGGAAGAAGCCTCCATGGGGCCTCTCTAGGAATCTCCTGGGAGGAAACAGGACTGGAAAAGGAGGTGAGAAGCCTCCGTGGGGCCTCTCTAGGAATCTCCTGGGAGGAAACAGGGCCTCCACCCTCCCTGTGGTTTCCCCAATCGCACACATTATTGGCTTTTACATTGATTCCTATGGGAAAAATTGCTTCTTCTTACAAACTTTTCTACTTAAGAACCTGGTCATGGAACGAATGAAGTTCGTAAGTAGAGGTACCACTGAATTTTTATTCAATTTTACAATAGAAAAGACACTAACACAAATTAAACAAATAAGAACATAAAAGGAAGAGTAGAAAAGGGAGGAAAAATAGAGGCAAAAGGAAACAATAACAATATAATGAAGGAAAAGATATAAAGAGATGGTCCACCCACTTCATCACAATAAATAGAAATCATTTTCAGAAGGTATCGCCTTGTCTTCTTCCCGTATCCTATCTCTCATCTATAAACAAATCCTTAAAGCCGCCTCATTCAGTCCTGATCAGCAAAGTCCATTAAGGATTGCCAGAGATAAGAACGCATCTATTTTAACCTTGATTTTTTTTTTCACCCCTGCATTTATTTTCTCCATAATTTTGAAGCAGGTTCTTATCTTTGGACTGATTAATTTGTCCTCTCTCCTTGGTGCTTTGTTCCATTCCACAAATTGATGTGTGTGTTTTTTTTAATCGCCAACCAATTATTTCCCTGTTGCATCCAGCATCTGGGGGGTGCAGAGAGAAACTCACAAACAAGCCACCTTTTAACTCACTTCCCCTGCAAAGGCTTATCGGCAGCTCGCACCACCCCAAGCCGTTCTCCTTCTGAAAGTGGTATATTTATGTGTGCCATTATTTCCTTCGAAGCTGGAGGAAATGTAAGTTGGGTCAGCATAAATGGCCATTAAAAAAGAGGGCAACTCTCTTGAAGCTTTTCTCTCTGTCTTCTGGGGCTCTTTTTGTAAAAGGTGCAACCGGCTTTTCTGCTCAGCCCCTGCAGAGCTCAGAACTCACCCTGGTCTGATCTGTTGCACCAAAGCCATCCAGCCACAAACAAGAAAACTGGTCCAGGCTTTTGCAGGACGTTTGGTTTAACTGACCCATCGCTCTGAAAAATTCCTTTTTAAAAAAGGAATTGATACAGAAATGTGAGTGAGTGAGTTAGTGAGTGAAAGAAATAAATTGATCCGTTTTTTCTCACTTTAGGTGTTGGTGGAGGAAGGAAGGAAGGAAGGAACGAAGGAACAAAGGAACAAAGGAACAAAGGAAGGAGAAGGAAGGAAGGAGAAGGAAGGAGAAGGAAGGAAGGAGGGAGAGGGAGAGGAGGAAGAGAAGGAGGAGGAGGAGAAGAAGGAGAAGAAGAAGGAGGAGGAGAAGGAGGAGAAGGAGAAGAAGGAGAAGAAGGAGAAGAAGGAGAAGAAGGAGAAGAAGGAGAAGGAGAAGGAGGAGGAGAAGGAGGAGAAGGAGAAGAAGGAGAAGAAGGAGAAGAAGGAGAAGAAGGAGAAGAAGGAGAAGAAGGAGAAGAAGGAGAAGAAGGAGAAGAAGGAGAAGAAGGAGAAGAAGGAGAAGAAGGAGAAGAAGGAGAAGAAGGAGAAGAAGGAGAAGAAGGAGAAGAAGGAGAAGAAGGAGAAGAAGGAGAAGAAGGAGAAGAAGGAGAAGAAGGAGAAGAAGGAGAAGAAGGAGAAGAAGGAGAAGAAGGAGAAGAAGGAGAAGAAGGAGAAGAAGGAGAAGAAGGAGGAGGAGGAGGAGGAGAAGAAGAAGGAGAAGAAGGAGGAGGAGGAGGAGGAGAAGGAGAAGAAGAAGAAGAAGAAGAAGGAGAAGAAGAAGGAGAAGAAGGAGAAGAAGGAGAAGAAGGAGGAGGAGGAGATGATGATGATGATGGAGGAGGAGGAAGAGGAGCCATTGTAAATAATGAATGCCATCAGCTCCTCCAACTTATTCTCTAGACTTTTCATTACTTGCACTCACAAAACATTACTTCATTCCATGGAAGAACATATAAACCATCATGTTTTCTACACGTCTTCCTTCTCTTGTTTATTCTCTGTGAGTTCATCGTTTTCCACAGCTGGGTTTTTATCGATGCTCTTTTAAAATGTGTTTTTGCAACCGTCGTGTTTTTCCGTGGTTTCAATATTTTCTCGGTCTGTATTTAACCAAAGTTCTCAATCACCTAAAGTTTCCTATTCCAAAGTTTTCTAGTGAGTCAGCCTTCCCATCCCTCCTCTTCATCCTCCTCCCACCGTCCCCCAGCCTTCCTCAGTGGTTCATGACTTGCCTGATGATCTCCAATGACGTGGCTGTCATGGGCCTTAATGCAGCGTTTTGTTGTCCTCTTGTAAATCTCTCCTCTTTTCAGACTGCTGGTAACTTCATTATGCTGAGGAGAGAGAAGGGAAGACTTTTAAGACCGAACCATTGATGTATTGCTCTGCATATTCTCCAACTTAGTGGCGGAGGGAGGAACACAAAAGCTATATATATATATTTTGTCCACGCGCTAACTTAATAACTCCCCATTTTGAATGAGTCAACAGAATGGAAAACATTCTTAATTTCATCTGCTTTTGAACGACGTCTTCATTTACAGCAAGAGTTTCTGCTCTCCGCCAGATGCTGGACCGGTCATCGGATTTTGCTTAGGGCAAAATCCAAAAGTAAATAAATAGAAATATGAAAGTTTGAATATATGACCAGAGGGGAGAAATACAGGACAGTGGGAGATGTCAAATCTGTTATTGGAAAAATTGGGTTCATTCTGTGCTGTTGGAATGATTTTAAGATGCGCTGGGCAATTCTGGCAGTTGACGTCCACCCAACATTCATTTATTTATTTTTATTTATTCATTTGTCCAATACACAATACATATGGAAGAGAATAGACATGAAGTAATATATATAAATACAATATGTAAAAATAGAGGAGAAGATATATGAAAGGAAGAAAATCTATATGATATATGAGATAAAGGAAAGACAATTGGACAGGGGACGAAAGGCACACTAGTGCAGTTATGCACGCCCCTTACTGACTTCTTAGGAACCTGGAGAGGTCAATCGTGGATAGTCTAAGGGA
The DNA here is from genome assembly GCF_031021105.1 of Erythrolamprus reginae. NCBI lineage: Eukaryota > Metazoa > Chordata > Lepidosauria > Squamata > Dipsadidae > Erythrolamprus > Erythrolamprus reginae. Next base: position 2,276,307 of record NC_091959.1, read on the forward strand.
GAAATGTTGGGGGTTGGGGGTTGACACTATTGAGTCCGGTAATGAGTTCCACGCTTCGACAACTCGATTGTTAAAGTCATATTTTTTACAGTCAAGTTTGTAGCAGTTAATATTAAGTTTGAATCTGTTGCATGCTCTTGTGTTGTTGCGGTTGAAGCTGAAGTAGTCATTGACCGGTAGGACGTTGCAGCATATGATCTTGTGGGCAATACTTAAATCGTGTTTTAGGTGCCGTAGTTCTAGGCTTTCTAGATCCAGGATTGTTAGTCTATTTTCGTAGGGTATTCTGTTTCGAGTGGAGGAGTGAAGGGCTCTTCTGGTGAAATATCTTTGGATGTTTTCAAGTCAACTTAAAGCTGACAAGGTTAACTTTCATATTTACTGACCCCTCACATCCTGGACACAAACTGTTTCAACTCCTACCCTCAAAACATCACTATAGAGCACCGCACACCAAGACAACTAGACATAAGAACAGTTTTTTCCCCAATGCCATCATTCTGCTAAACAAATAATTCCCTCAACACTGTAAAACTATTCACTAAGTCTGCACTACTATTATTAGTAGTTTTTTCTCATCATTGCTGTCACCCATCTCCTCCCACTTATGATTGTGTGACTATAACTTTGTTGCTTGTATCCTTAAGATTTCTTATTAATATCCTGATTACTTATTTGACCCCTATGACAATCATTGTGTTACACCTCATGATTCTTGACAAATATATCTGTTCTTTTCTTTTCTGTACACTGAGAGCATCTGCACCAAAGACAAATTCCTTGTGTGTCCAATCACACTTGGCCAAGAAAGAATTCTATTCTGTTCTGTTCTATTCTGTTCTATTCTATTTCTATTCCATTCCAGACAAATGTCTCTTTTCTTTTCTGTACACTGAGAGCATATGCACTAAAGACAAAATCCTTGTGTGTCCAATTACACTTGGCCAATGAAGAATTCTATTCTATTCTGTTCTGTTCTGTTCTATTTCTATTCCATTCCAGACAAATGTCTCTTTTCTTTTCTGTACACTGAGAGCATCTGCACCAAAGACAAATTCCTTGTGGGTCCAATCACACTTGGCCAATGAAGAATTCTATTCTATTCTGTTCTATTCAATTTGATTCTCTATTCTACTCTGCTCTGTTCTGTTCTATTCAGAAACACTGCTGTAGACTAGGAGTCTCCAAACTTGGCAACTTGAAGACTTGTGGACATCAACACCCAGAATTCCTCAGGACTGGTAGAGAATTCTGGGACTTGAAGTGCGCAAGTCTTTAAAAAGTTGCCCAAGTTTCCTTTCAACCTGGTCAGGCCGCAGCGTACAAGTTGCGACAACTCACAGCCTGTCCTTGGTTGTGAATAACATTTCATATTGACTCAGCCTCCTCCTGGCCCATCGATCTCTCACCCCTCCCAATTTCCCATCAATAGTTTTATTACCTTGTAAATCAGCAGAATTGAAATTGCTCTCTTCTTTGAGGATGGCTGGCTGCTGCTGAGTCTCAAAGCCGTTGTTGGATCTCAAGAACTTAATCAACCCATGGCTTAGAATCCAGATGCGACAGACCGATCTCCAAGGCCAGGGATTACAGGTAGCTCTCCACTTACAACAGATTGTTTTAATGACTACAGTTACAATGGCACTGAAAAATGACCGTTTTTGCACACTTAAAACCATTGGAGCATCCTCATGGTCATGCGATTTACATTTGGATAGCAATAGCAATACAACTTATATTATTATTATTATTATTATTATTATTATTATTATTATTATTATTATTATTATTTATTGGATTTATATGACGCCCCTCTCCGAAAACTCAGGGGGGCATACAATAATAATCCAATACTAAAAATGAATTAAAAACCCCTTAATATAAAAACCAAACATACATACAAACATACCATGCATACAATTATAAGGGCTTAGGGGGGAAAGGAATCTTAATTCCCCCACATATACTGCTTCGCAATGCTTTACAGCCCTTTCTTAAGTGGTTTACAGAGTCAGCCTCTTGCCTCCCTCCTACAATCGGGATCCATCTCTTTCCTTCTCCTTCCCTTCCTTCCCTTCTCCCCTCCTTCTCCTTCCCTCTTTCCTTCTCCTCTCCTCCCTTTCATTTCTCCCTCTCCTTCTCCTCACCCCTCTCATCTTTTCCTCTCCTCCTTTCCCTTCTTGTCTTCTTCTACTCTGCTCCTCCCATCCCCTTCCCTCTCCCCTTTTCTTTTGTCTCCTGGAAGGATGTTCTAAAGACATTGGGGGCTGGCCCAGAAAATGCCTGTGTGTGTGTTGTGGCCCCTCCAGGTCCTGCTCAGCTGATCACAGATTCTGAGGATCGAGAGATGGTTGTGGGTTGGTATCCTACGACAGTATACCAAGTCTGATAGTGAGGACGTCAGAGAGGATGTGGGGTCAGAGGCTGAAAGCCAACCAGGGCCTGTTGCACCTCCAGAGGTGCCCATGAGTGACTTAGGAGGAGAGGAGGAGCCTCTTCTTGATGCCAGAGTTTGTAGAGTTGCCAGAAGACATGAATGGCTGAACAAGAGGAGGTCTCTGCATGAATAGATCTCTAGAGCATTTGGCCACGCCTTTTGGCTATTTAAGGGTTAGTCTTGTGATGAGCCAGTACAGACGTCAACTTTCAAATGTGATAGATGGCTGCTCAGATATGGCTCTTGGACTATTTATGTGAATTACAAAATAAGAAAGTGAAATCAGGTTTCCGGGCTTCCTGCCAATTTAAAGTGAGTCGTGTTGATTAGAGATTTGTGATCAAAGAGAACTATTTGGGAGTTTGGCTTTATGGTTGAGACTCTAATGAACAGCTGAGATGTATGGACTTACTTCTTGCCTTGCTGATACATTTTACACAGTTAGAAACATAGAAGACTGACGGCAGAAAAAGACCTCATGGTCCATCTAGTCTGCCCTTATACAGTTAAATCTTTCTGCTACTAAGCTTAAATTGTCAAATCCATGGTGTGTGGACCTATTTCTTGCTGGGACAGAATGGTGTGAATCCTTTATTTTCACCACCGTTGTTATTAAATCAGATTCTAGGATGGGACCCACAACCCTTGGAGAAGGCTAGAGGGGCTTCCTTCCACTGGAAAAATAAGTATATGAATTACGACTTAATCCACCGCCAACGTTCCCCGCTGACCTCTTAATGAACAGTGAAAAACTCAGCTCCTGATTGGGAAATGCATAATCCAGCTCTTCGGTCACCTCAGGCTACATTTTCGATTTAGCTGCTTGTTTTCTGGATGCACCAAAAAAGAAAAAGAAAGGAAGGAAGGGGGGGTGGGAAAGAACAGTCAAGGAATGTTTAACGGAGCCTACGAGTATTGCTCTGTTATTTCAGTCCACCTTTAATGTAATGGAGAAGGAATAAATATACGTCTCTTTTCCAAGAAAGCAAAGAGCCTTGGGGAATGTGTTCGTTGCAACTTTAAATCTAAAAATAATTGACAATGCTTATGGGTTGTGTAAATTTACAGCCCTGCTAGCTGGATTGACCTTTTCTCCGTGAAGATGTAATCAGAGAGTCGGGCTGATGGTATGTGGTCTAATCTGGAATTTATGGCACACCCTCGGGGATGGCCATCTTTGAAAATAAGGCCCTTATGGAGAGAAACAGGAATCAAAGGCATAAAAATCGAATAAATAAATTCAATCTACTGCTTCCAATTTCTTTTCTTCCTTTCTTTTTGCCCGACTGGTATCTGAACTACTCAGCGGAACTGGTGGCAGACTCAGACTTGGAAGAGGTTGGGAAGGAACTTGGAATCTAGGGAAGGTTTTGATGGATGCTCTACATCGGAAGCAGAGATAGAGCCAGGGCTGTCGGACATTTCCCAGCTGCCTTCGGAAGCTGAGATGAGTGGGGAAGAAGAACAGCTTGGACCTGTTCGAGATGCGCATATGTGCAGAGCTATTAGGAGAGGAGAACAACCGAGGAGGAGAAGTCAACTTGGGAAGAAAGGCACCTGTGGATGCGGAATGGGTCTGACTCCCTGGGTGGGGAATACAGTGATCCCCCGATCATTGCGAGGGTTCCGTTCCAGGACCCCCCGCAATGAGCGGGTTTTCGCGAAGTAGCGCTGCGGAAGTAAAAACACCATCTGCGCATGTGCAGATGGTGTTTTTACTTCCGCCGCAGCAGCGAGGAGCCGAAGATTGGGGTTTCCCCGCCGCCCACGCAAACTCCTCGCTGCTGCCGCGCCCCGCCGCTCGCCCGCCCTGAAAGGGAAAGCCCGCCCAGGCCGGCTCCAATCCCCCCAGGCCGGCTCCGATCCCCCAGGCCGGCTCCGATCGTTTTAAAACAGGCGCGCCGCTTCTCCGCTGACTCCTGGCGAACTTCCCCGCTTTAGGAGTCAGCGGAGAAGCGGCGCACCTGTTTTAAAACGATCGGAGCCGGCCTGGGGGGGCTTTCCAGCAACCCCCGAGCCCGGGTTGGGGGCTCGGGGGTTGCTGGAAAGCCCCCCCCAGGCCAGCTCCGATCGTTTTAAAACAGGTGCGCCGCTTCTCCGCTGATTCCTGGCGAACTTCCCGGGCGAAGGGCGAAGGGCGGGCGAGCGGCGAACGGCGGGCAAACGGCAGGTGGCCGGGCGAAGGGCGGGTGAGCGGCAAACGGCGGGTGGCCAGGCGAACGGCGGGCGAGCGGGTGCTGGGGGGGGCTTCGCCCTCCCGCCAGCAAGAGGGGGAAGACCCAGGGAAGCCGCCCAGCAGCTGATCTGCCCGGCGCCATCTACGCATGCGTGCCCATAGAAAAAAGGGCACGCATGCGCAGATGGTGTTTTGACTTCCGGGTTGAAAAATTGCAAATTAGCCTGTTCACAATGGTCGGGAACGCAATAACCGGGGGATCACTGTAAATGAAAGGAAAGGGGAGTGGTGGTTGTAGGAAACAGCAGTTCGTATTTCTGAAGATTTGGCTCATCACGTTTCCTGCCTCTGAGACTGATTGTTAGAACCTTATTTACAGCTTTGAGGCTGGAAGTTCCAGGCTTGGCAATTATCTCAACTGATAAGGTCCATTATTACAGTTAACTTGGTAAGAGCCTCGGTGGTGCGGTGGTTAGAGTGCGGTACTGCAAGCTACTTCTGCTGATCACCGGCTGCCAGCAGTTTGGCAGATCGAATCTCAGTAGGCTCAAGGTTGACTAAGAAGCCTTCCATCCCTCCGAGGTGGGTAAAATGAAAACCCAGATTGTTGGGGGCAATAATTGGGGGTTTTTTACATTACGTTTAATATTAGATTTGTTCATATTGTCTTTTTACTGTTGTTAGCCGCCCCGAGTCTACGGAGAGGGGCGGCATGCAAATCAAATCAAATCAAATCAAATAAATTCAAATCAAATAAATTCAAATCAAATCAAATCAATGAATGAATGAACGAACGAACAAACAAACAAACAAACAAACAAACAAACAAACAAATAAATAAATAGGCTGACTTTCTGTAAACTGCTTAGAGAGGGCTGTACAATGGAGCAAAACTTACTTAACAAATGTTTTCCTTAGCAAGCTAAATTTTGGGTTCAGTTGTGGTCGTATTTCAATGACTGCCTCTACTTCAATCAAATCGCTGCAATAAATTGTCTTCCCACAGGGGATTGAGCCGACTGTCAGAAACTATTCTGATCCCCCTTGTTTATAGAAGCCACCCCCAGATAGAAATCTCTTAGAAAAGGCCGTTGTGCTGTGACTGCAAACTTTTGGGATGACAAACTAGTCCAGCAGCCGAAGCAGAGAGAGGCATAATCTGATGCCCCCAGGCTTCCAAAAACCAGGAGGGTGGTCTTCAGAGGCCGCCTAATGCTGTTAGCCGATTGCAATGGGCCCAGGCGGCAGATTGAGAAGATGATTAATTATGCAGTTGGAGGAGGATTATCGTAAACAAATTAGCCGCGAATGAAATTGGAATGTAAATTAAATTTCGTTTCTGACCTGGTCCCCCATCTGCTAATATGGAGATGAAAGACTCCAGCGTGTGTCTTAAGAGCCGGGTGCAGCTTTTATTCTGGGGAAGAAAAAGAAACACATACCCCTGGGCTAAGCCTGTTGCACAAAATGCGCTGTATTTAATTCTCCCCAACCCTATAATGTCTAGCAGCAAAGTAATACGGCTATTTTGCTCTGTTGGCAAAAAAAAAAAAAATCACATACACACACACAAGCACCTTGGTTTCATGCTAAGCAATAGAGCTACTGAAAGGTGCTGGTTTTTCAACCAATCTGAAGCCATTTAGTTCTGTCCATCTCGTTATATGGGTCTGAGACACAGATATTATTAAAAAAACCTAACCTAAATATGTTGTGGTTAGCTCTGGCCCTGCTCCTGCCCCAAGGACTGTGGATGTGGGGGAGACATCCACATGCTGAAGGCCTGTTTTGCCCCCGGTGGAATCTGCTGATGAAGGCTCCTCTGACCAAGAAGACGTGAGTGATAGGGAGGAGGAGAGTGTGGCAGACAGCTCAGAAGGAGATAAATTATCTAGCTCCTCCTTGGATTCGGAACAAGAGTTAATGATACAGCCACACATGCGGAGAGCGATGCATAGGCAGCAACAACTGAGAGATTGTTATCAAAGAAAATGAGGCCACCTGTGGTTGGGTGGGGCTGTGGTCATTAGTGAGGCTGCTATAAAGAGCAGCCTGTGGGTTCGGCCATTGTGGAGGATTATCTGATCGTTGTGTTTCGTGACTGCTTTACTGACTTTGACCTTTTGTGTGCTGATTTTTCCCCGCTTTGAAACTAAACCAAAGCAAAGTGTGTTTCACTTTGTGAAAGAAGAAGGACTGTGAATTGCCTCACAGCTGCAAGCTAAGTATCACAGAACTGATAAGGGACTTGTACAAATTACCAGTTTGTTTGGAGACAAGTGCTCTTTGCTATACCAAAAGAGGGCTTTGTTTAAGTGAATTTTCATTATAAAGAACATTGTTTTGAATTTTCAAACGTGTGTGTGTCTGAAATTTGTACCTGTGAATGTTTGGGAGGAGTCTGCCAGAGAGCCCGACAGAACAAAATAAATTCAATTGGGTTGCATGAGTAAACCACTCTAAACTCGACTGCAGGAAATACGACTTTAGTAACCAAGTAGTTGATGCATGGAACTCACTGCCAGACTCTGTAGTATCATCACCAAACCCCAAAACTTTACCCTGGGACTCTCCACTGTTGACCTCTCCCAATTCCTATGAAGTCAACAAGGGGTGTGCATAAGTGCACCAGTGTGCCTTCTGTTCCCTGTCCTAATGTTTCTTTCTTATTAGTATCATGTATATAAATATACTGCTCAAAAAAAAAAGGAACACTTAAAAAACAGAATATAACTTCAAGTAAATCAAACTTCTGTGAAATCAAACTGTCCACTTGGGAAGCAACACTGGTTGACAGTCAATTGCACATGCTATTGTGCAAATGAAATATTCCTTTTTTAAAAAAAATATTTTTATTGTAATTCTTTAAAAACATAACTACCAAAAATAGACAAACAAAAATTTACAAAGTACAAAAACAAAACAACAGCAACAATGAGGAAAAAACCCAATATTGTTACAAATAACAGTTAATGCATAATTTGTAAATTATACATTGCAAATGAAATATTCAATGAGAATACTTCATTCATTCAGATCTAGGATGTGTTATTTGACTGCTCCCTTTATTTTTTTTGAGCAGTATATTATATCTTTGTATACCACCAATACGTACGTGACAAAACAAATAAATAAATAAATAAAATTTCAAATCAGATTAGAGAAGAAAGAAAACCTGGATGGACTTTATGCCTTTCCCACAGTAACAAACAGATAACTTCTAAACGCCCTTGTAGAGAAAAATGTTCCTCTGCATTTAGTAATTTACCTATTACTGTTTCATTGTAATAGGCATGCATAAAACTGCAACTTAATCCTCTCCCCCAAAATGTTTTGCTGGAGTTGTTTGATATGTTAACATCTTTCCTTTTGGATTAAATAGCTCTGCTTGCCTAGTGGTCAAAATGATTTCGAGAGAGATGAAGAAAGATGCTGGGTTTTAAACTCCTGCTTCCTCAAACTCACCCATCTGTTCTTTGAAACCTGCCTTTTCATCCTGTGGATGTTAAACGTTCCGGCTTTAGATATGAAAATAGAAATGAGAAGGGAGCTATGCATAGCAATTTCAGGATTACAGGTATTCATTGGCGCCTGCTTTTCAGCTCAGAATAGGCTGTTGCAGAAGTTGAATTGACCTTCACATCACTGGACTTTATTCCTATAATTTTCTTTTTTATTATTATTTTAATTAAAAGGTTTTTTTTTTAATTTATAAAACATTTAAACAACATAACATATACCTAATAATGTAACACAATACAGATGAAAAGAAAAGAAAAGGTACGTGACGGTATATACATTGGTTATTTCCCTTTTATCCTCTCTATTAATTTTCCAATAATTAATAATAATTAATAATTTAATAATAATAATAAAATTAATAATTTATTAGATTTGTATGCCGCCCCTCTCCGAGGACTCAGAGCGGCTCACAACAAGCAAAAACATCATATACAAATCTAATATTAAAACAGTTTTAAAAACTCTTATTACAAAACAATCATGCATCCTATAATTATAATCCGAGTCTGCGGAGAGGGACGGCATATAAATCCACTAAATCTAATCTAATCTAATTTTCTGAACTAGGGAGTTAGGAACACCCCAAATGGGTAAATTTAGTTCAACAATGACTGAGCCATGCACAGGGTTAAGCTAAGTGCCTCCATCAGCTAAAGCTAAGAAAAAGGATAATTGAAAACCAACTCCTCTATGAGATTATTATGGGTTGTTCAATCCTCTAGATGTTTAGCCTGGATGTGGCATTTTGTCCATCCATGAGATTTGTCAGGATAAAGCAATATCCTGAAGTAATATTTCAATGTAGAAGGAAGGACTACGAAGGAAATGCTGAATCATTCTGAGTTAATTGAGTATGCAGCAACCTGATTGGCTGATAAATGTATAAATATGTGAGAGCCTTTGTGCTCGCTGCTTGCTGGTGATTTCCCTGTTGTTGCTCTCTGTTGGTTCCTGTAAGTTGCTGTAATTGAGATAGTTGTAATAGTAGTAGTGATATACTAGTAGTGACTTATGTATAGTAAGGTAGAATACAGATAGTAAATAAGAAGTAAATATATTTTTGCAAGAAACCCTGCTGCTGTGTTTCATTGAAGACTTCAGTTTCATATCTACTGGTCGGTAGTTGGCTGGGTTTGGTAAACTCCCGAAGATGCAGCTCTGATATGATTGTCCCAAAGGATCAGGGATGACAGACATTGTTGGCATATGTTAAAAAGTCTTGCTGCAGGATACAACCTCCCCTTTCATTGTTGTCATGAATGAGACCAATCACTGTTGTATCACCTGCAAACTTCAGAAGTTTAACAGAGGGATTTGAGATGCAGTCATTGGTGTATAGAGATACACCAATGCTTTCCAAGCAACTTCCATGAATCCAGGGTCTTTTTCCCACTTGGAACTGAACCCAGAAGGATATTCCTTACAGCAACACTCTTCATTCTCTACATCAATGACCTTTGCGATTACATCACAAGCAACTGTGTCCTCTTTGCCGATGATATAAAACTCTTCAACACCACGGATAGCACAACTACTCTCCAAAAAGACCTGGACGCTGTTTCTGAGTGGTCTAACACATGGCAACTCCAAATCTCAACTAGCAAATGCTCTGTCCTACACATTGGGAAGAAGAATCTGAACTCCAAATACGAACTGAATAATCAAATTATCACAGATAATCCACACTCGGTTAAAGACCTTGGTATACTAGTAACAAAAGATTTAAGTGCCAAAGCCCACTGCAACAACATAGCCAAGAAGGCTTCAAGAGTTGTAAACCTAATCCTACATAGCTTCTTCTCTGGCAATCTCACACTGCTTACCAGAGCTTACAAAACTTTTGCCAGACCCATCCTCGAATACAGCTCATCTGTTTGGAACCCATATAGCATCTCAGACATTAACACCCTTGAAAATGTCCAAAGATACTTCACCAGAAGAGCCCTTCACTCCTCCACTCGAAATAGAACACCTTACGAGACTAGACTTTCAATCCTGAGCCTAGAAAGTTTAGAACTAAGACACCTTAAACAAGATCTAAGTATTGCCCACAAGATCATATGCTGCAACGTCCTGCCTGTCGGTGACTACTTCAGCTTCAACCACAACAACACAAGAGCACACAACAGATTTAAACTTAATATTAACCGCTCCAAACTTGACTGTAAAAAATATGACTTCAGTAACTGAGTTGTCAAAGCGTGGAACTCATTAGTGTCATCCCCAAACCCCCAACACTTTACCCTTAGATTATCTACGGTTGACCTATCCAGATTCCTAAGAGGTCAGTAAGGGGCGAGTACAAGTGCACTAGAGTGCCTTTCGTCCCCTGTCCTATTGCTCTCCTATATCTCCTATACCTTTCTTCTATTCCTAGATCTCTTCTTCTATTCTTTCATTGATATGTTCTATTCCTATATCTTCTTTTCTATTATTTCATAGATATATTTTACTGTGAGTATCTCCTCTATAACCTTCATCATGTATTTTACTATGTGTATATAGATATATACCCACTAAAACCCTCATTGTGTATTGGACAAAATAAAAAAAAAATGAGTTTTATGCCAGAGGAATCAGTCAGAAAATGCTCTTACCTCCAGGAAGAGAAGTTTTGCTAACACAACTTTGTGGGAAGTCTGACCACTTTGTCTTTTGAGATTCCTTTGGCTTAGTGGCTCTTCACTTCACTGGGTGACTTAATATTTGTCTTCTATCTAACAAAGTCAGGGAGCTCTCCAAAGAAGGAAACAGATGGGTCGCATAACAATTCCGTAATATTTTATAGCTAGTAAACTTAAGGACAAATCTACAGTGTTCATTATTATTTCAAATGTGTCTATCCTGACTTATCGCCCCAGGAGACAAATTATAACCATGAAATATACAACACCAAAAAAACCAAATCTGCCACCCTGTTATTTATTTTCCTACTACAAATTCAAAGTGCTAAAAACATTGCCCACTTTTTAAAATAAAAGTAATAAGGTATCCATCTCAAGTCAGTCCTAACCACATGGGATTTTTGTCAAAGAGTGGAATTTTTAACACACATTTTTTCAAGTTACACTTCCAAGCATCAGTTTGTCACTGGGGGGGGGGGGGGAATGCCTTCAGAAATCTATATATTGGGAAAATAAATGTGTGATAAACATGCATTATATCATGGGGAATGATTTGGAAAACTGCATGTAAACATACACTTGGATATGTAACACACCATGGGAAAAATAAATTTTATAACGCTGCCAATCTTCATATAATGTTTGCTTGAATTGCAAAGCTGGGAAAATAAACTAAATCAAACTTTTGTGTAAGAAAAAACAGCTGAGGGATTAAAGAACATGCATAAAAGAAATCCAGGAAAGAAAAGGAATATTTATCAAGAATGGAGGCATAACAATTTTAGTACAACTCATCAGTATTCAGCGCTAAAATGTTGTGTCTTTTCCATTGTCAAATGAAATTGGTCTCTGTAAGAATGCTTTTGTGTATCCCTTGGGTATCTCAATACAATAAATATACTTCTCAGAAGCCCAGAATAATATATACTTTTAACACAAACAGTATGGTATCTTTCGGATTATATTCAATTACAGTAATTTGAGAAACACAGAATTTCATCTATTTTTATGGAATGGATTATCCCCTTATAACTATATATCAAAAAGGTTTCTTAGCAATTTTAGAATATGTTTCTTGTTTATGAATGCTTGGAGAATTGTTTCCAACCACTAGTCATTCCTGAGTCTCAAACTCAGGGAAAAAGTTATTCTCAAGTTTAATAGTATACAACACTCAAAAATCAACACACGGACACATAACCCTCCATAAAGTACATCACTTTAGGAAGGTTTAAAGAATTACGAGTATGTAATAAACCTACCCTGAGTTGAAAAGGTTCCACACCTTGGTCAGAAATAAGTTGTTTTTTTGAAATAATGGGGAATCATTATTGTGAGTTATAGCCAGTGTCTTTTTCTCTTATTTTTACACTCCAAAAAATATCTGTAAACACCTGGAGAAGGATTTAATGACTACGGTAAGCAGCAGCTTGGTATGAATGCAAAGAACTCTTGAGAATCTGCTGGTTACTTGTTGGGTAGATGAAGGAAAAGTTTGATCTGTGGATTTGACTTTCTTTTGGTCCATCTGCTAGCTTAGAATGGCAGTATCTCTCAACAGCTTTGCGACCCTATTTGGACCGGGAGTCACTGCTAACAGTCACTCATGCCCTCATCACCTCGAGGCTCGACTACTGTAACGCTCTCTACATGGGGCTACCTTTGAAAAGTGTTCGGAAACTTCAGATCGTGCAGAATGCAGCTGCGAGAGCAAACATGGGCTTCCCCAAATACGCCCATGTTACACTAACACTCCGCAGTCTGCATTGGTTGCCAATCAGTTTCCGGTCACAATTCAAAGTGTTGGTTATGACCTATAAAGCCCTTCATGGCATCGGACCAGAATATCTCCGGGACCGCCTTCTGCCGCACGAATCCCAGTGACCAGTTAGGTCCCACAGAGTTGGCCTTCTCCAGGTCCCGTTGACTAAGCAATGTCGTCTGGCGGGTCCCAGGAGAAGAGCCTTCTTTGTGGCGGCCCCAGCCCTCTGGAACCAACTCCCCCCAGAGATTAGAATTGCCCCCACCCTCCTTGCCTTGCATAAGCTACTTATAACCCACCTCTGCCGCCAGGCATGGGGGAACTGAGATACTCTTTCCCCCCTAGGCCGTTACAATTTTATGCATGGTATGTCTGTATGTATGTTTGTTTTTTATAATAATGGGTTTTTAATTGTTTTTAGTATTGGATTATTATTGTATACTGTCTTGTTATTGCTGTTAGCCGCCCCGAGTCTCCGGAGAGGGGCGGCATACAAATCCAATAAATAATAATAATAATAATAATAATAATAATAATAATAATAATAATAATAATAATAATAATAATAATAATATAAACCTGAAATTGGGTATTGAAATTCGGGAGCCAATTTCTGTGTTTCCAAAGTTGGATTCTAGCTAATTTATGCATCAACTTTGGAATGGGGATTTCTGCTCTCACTACAGCTTGACATTCTGGAAAACCTTTGTGGAATAAGAGGAAAATAAGTTTGAAAATTAAAAGTTACTATGTCCTATCCTTCTGTAGAAAGTACATGAATATTGTACATGGATGCAGGGTGTCCAGGGGGGAGATCATTTTGAAATTCCCTGATATTTTCCTGACATTTCCCTGTAACTTGCCATCTAGTCAAAACGGCTAAGCCATGGAGAAATATTGGTAGCTGGGGAAGCAAGTTGTTGCCACAGTTATGCTCATTTCTACTTGACTCTGCCAGGCAGCGCGATCCATGGGGTTTTTTTACATGATTTCCCCCTGACTTTTAAACATTTTAATACATTTTGGGGGGTTTCCCCCTCTGATTTATTCTGTTTTTTTCATGAATTCCCTGATAATTTCCTGATATTTCCCAAACTGACGATTTCCCTGAAAATCCCTTGTTTCCCAGGTTGCTGGATACCCTGGAATGTAGGATGGTAATGATTGTAGTAGTTACATCAGTAATGACTTATAACATCTGCTTTGTAACAAGCTTGTAGTTCATGCTCCCTTTCTAAAGTTATGCATATAAATAATAGAACAAAAAGGAATTACCATAAGAGTATGGTAGGGGGTTTAAAAAAAAAATCAGGGTCAAGCAATTGAACGTTGCTATGATGGAAGGGAATGGAATTTAGCAAAGTTAGCTGTGGCTGGATTTCAAATGAGGTGTCCCAGATAATTGATAGAACTCTGCGATTTTTCTACAAGGTTAACAAACTGGGCATAAATTAATTCTGCCTCAAAGTTGGAGCTGTCATTTTCTGAAGCTCAACTGAAAAAGGAGGAGATTTCCTGTTCACAGCTTTTGGGGAGCTTTCTTTTCTCTCTCTTTTTTTTAAAAGAAAGAATGAGGAGGGGGTCATGGGAGTTGAAAATCAATGTTGGTCTGAAATGACTTTTTTTCCCTCCCAGAACTGTAAAAAGAAATATTGGCTCGCATTTTCATCTCCTGCAATAACGTCCCTGAGATCAGCGTGCATATGAAATTGAAGATGTTGGATGTGAAAACACACACTGCTAGATGGGTGTGAAAACACACTTTGTCACTGGCAGTTGAGGGTGGATTGAGAAGATTCTGGTTGTGTGGTCGGAGGAACGGGGTGAACAATCAGGTTCATGGATTGTGGAGACCTGAAGAGATGCTTTCAAGGAAAGATGAAATGAAGAACCCCCATCAATGTGGACCCTGGATTCTAAGAGCAAATTGGTCCTGGTGGTATCATGAGAGCTTTTGCGGATCTGCAGAAGTCATATTTCAATGTAAGCTAGAACTTGCATGGTGGAGTCTTCTGCAGATCCACAAAGCTTCATATTTTTGTTATGTAGAGTCTGCTTGATGGATCAATCAAGTGCCATCAAGTCAATGTGGACTCTTAGTAGCCCACTGGTAGACTTTGTCCAACACTATCCTAAGATGCATCAACAGGGGGATACACTCCAAGACCAGGGAAGTATTAATACCACTCTACTACGCCCTGGTCAGACCATATCTGGAGTACTGCATCCAGTTCTGGTCACCACACTTCAAAAGAGACATTGAAACTCTGGAGAAGGTGCAAAAAAGAGCAACCAAGATGATTAAGGGATTGGAAACCAGGACTTACGAAGAGAGATTGAGGGAACTGGGCCTGGATAGCCTAGAGAAAAGGAGGGCCAGAGGGGACATGATAGCTGTATATAGGTATATGAGGGGTTGCCACAGAGAGGAGGGGGCCAATCTATTCTCCAGAGCACCAGAGGGCCAGACGAGGAACAATGGCTGGAAGCTGACCAAGGAGAGATTCAACCTAGAAGTAAGGAAGAACTTCCTGACGGTCAGAGCGATCAAATAGTGGAACAACCTGCCTGCGGAGTTTGTGAACTCCCCAACTCTGGGCACTTTCAAGAGGAGATTGGACTGCCACTTGGCTGGGGTGCTTTAGGATTCCTGCTCAGGCAGGGGATTGGACTTGATGACCTGCATGGTCCCTTTCAACTCTAACAATAAATAAATAAAAATAAATAAATAGATAAATAAATGACCTGCCCACCACCTGAGCCTTCAAATCTTTCAGTCATGGAACCACTGCTGTTGTAATCAAATCCCCCAACCTTGTGGCTACTCATTCACTTCTCTTTCCTTAATCTATAACCATCGCAACTTGGTTTGACTTGTACCCAATCCAACCCAAACCTTAACCCTTCCACTTTTTCCAGCAGGGTCTTCATATAATGTATCTAAGCAATAATCATTTGAACCTAAAAATGTTAATTCCATATAGTATGTTAGGTTGTTATAACTCTTTCTCTGTCTCTCTCTCCCCCTCTCTGACATATACTGCTTTACAGTACTTTCCAGCCCCCTCTAAGCAGTTTACAGAGTCACCCTCTTGCCCCCAACAATTTGGATTCTCATTTTATCGACCTCGGAAGGATGGAAGGCTGAGTCAACCTTGAGCCTGGTGAGATTTGAACTGCCAAATTGCAGGCAGCTGGCAGGCAGCAGAAGTAGCCTGCAGTACTGCACTCTAGCCACTCTGCCACTATGGCGCTCTCTCTTTCTCTCCCTCCCTCCCTCTCTCTCTCTCTCTCTCTTCCCCTCCCTGGCAATACTTGTCATATTTTATAAGCAACTTTTATTAGATCTATTTTTAAAAGTTGGTTGGCAACCAGAGGGAGCATCTACTTTTTACATGCTCACATACACCCAAATTTCTTTTTAACACCCACACTGTCTCGGGGCTCAGATAGAGTATTCTGCTTTGAAAATAATAATAATAACACTTATATTAATAATTAAAAAATAATCCTTAGCTGAGGAGTGATGGCAACAGTAAGCTGTTTTTTTCCCCCTTAACTTGAAGAACATTAAGTTCATCTTCACACAATAAATAATTACAGATTACATTGCTATGAGATGCAGCAACAGAAGATTGCTTGGATGGTTTGCATAAAAGGTTAAATGAATTAATTGAGGATAAGCTAAACCTATGATAACTAAAAATAGATATATATATATATTTGGGGGGGGGGGGGTTGTCTATTTATCAGATGCAACCCCTGCCCCCAGTCCATAATCACTGGTAACTTTCCAAGTTGTAGTACTCTTATTAAAGTATTAAAACTGAAGAACTTTTATTTAATCCAGATAATGTGTTGATTAAGGCTGAATCCTACAGGGCAGAGTTTAACTTCAAGATGTGAGGACTTCAACTCTCAGAATTCTCCAGCCAATCTGTAATAAATTCAGTCCTGCTTTCAAAAGCCGGCCAACATCGTCCGAACGGATAAGACAGCTTCAAACGGACCCAAAGGTGTTGCAGTTACGAGAGGGGGGAAATTTCCAACCGTAATCCCTTTTATTGTGCAATCTTCAATCTTCAAATCCTTTCGACTGTAGGAAATCAAAGCTGTGAACAGTTTGGGTGAGGTTCACATGGAAAAAACACACCAAGGAGATGAATAGCATGAGAGATGAAAAGTAGCAAATCTTTCTTTCTTTTTTCAGCGTTACAGGACTGTAAACAAGAAGACCTTGAAAGCACAAATCAACTTTCCCCAGGGCTTTAAATTTCCACTGGCTTACATGCCACTCCATCCCACCTGCAGGGATTCGTAAAATGAGAAAACCTAAATGGATTCTCTTTCGAAAGACAATATTTTTCAAGTGGAGCCATGAAAATAATCTTACTTCGAAGAGAAGGTCTTCACGGCCAGAACTGAGGTAGGAGGATCATCAAAAGGAATCATGGTCAGAAATGTCTTTCTAAATTATTACATTGGAGATCATTTCTGCTGGGACCCAAAAGCATTAGTTGCTGTTGTGGTTAGCTCTGGCCCAGCTCCTGCCCCAAGGACTGTGGATGTGGGGGAGACATCCACATGCTGCAGGCCTGTTTTGCCCCTGGTGGAATCTGATGATGAAGGCTCCTCTGACCAAGAAGACATGAGTGACAGGGAGGAGGAGAGTGTGGCAGACAGCTCAGAAGGAGATCAATTATCTAGCCCCTCCTTGGATTCAGAACAAGAGTTAATGATACAGCCACGCATGCAGAGAGCGATGCATAGGCAGCAACAACTGAGAGATTATTATCAAAGGAAATGAGGCCACCTGTGGTTGGGTGGGGCTGTGGTCATTAGTGAGGCTGCTATAAAGAGCAGCCTGTGGGTTTGGCCATTGTGGAGGATTATCTGATCGTTGTGTTTCGTGACTGCTTTGCTGACTTTGACCTTTTGTGTGCTGATTTTCCCCCGCTTTGAAACTAAACCAGAGCAAAGTGTGTTTCATTTGTGAAAGAAGAAGGACTGTGAATTGCCTCACAGCTGCAAACTAAGTATCACAGAACTGATAAGGAACGTGTACCAATTACCAGTTTGGAGACGAGTGCTCTTGGCTATACAAAAAGAGGGCTTAGTTTATTTGAATTTTCAGTATAAAGAACATTGTTTTGAATTTTCAAACGTGTGCGTGTCTGAAATTTGTATCTGTGAATTTTCGGGAGGAGTCTACCAGAGAGCTCGACAGAACAGTTGCATACTGATTTCATACTGTTTTATAGTTTTATTGTTGTGAGCCACACTGAGTCCTTTGGGATTGGGTGGCAAACAAGACAAATTAAATAAAGAAAATAATAAAGGATTATTTAGGATATTATTTATCGGTTCCTTTTGTCCTTTTGTTAAACTTTCCAGACAAGCAGGTGTTTGACCAAAAGACTGAGCAACGAATTGGAAAGACTCAACTTAAAACCCATCCCAGATCATAAGCAGATTGTTATAAATATCTATTTGCCTTCAATAATTTAGGGCTGACTAGGATCTCTGTGATAAATTTGTGGAAAAGGCACATTTTTCAGTTCAATGTCCAAAATAATTTAACTTGAATCTTTCCCTCTTTTTTGGACAATGCTCAATGACAAGCAATGGTTTTAGTATTTCTCCCTTCGTGCAAATTGTGTCGAAGTTGCATCTTGGACCAAAGAGATTAACTTTGCAATAGTTGTTCTCTCATAGCTACAGGGCTTCAGATACACCAAGGCCATAATTCCCTGTAGAATCAAAGGAGTAATTGCCCTCAAGGTTTACTCCAACATAAATGTTTATTCTTGCATTTATGAAGCACGATCTTTATAAAGAGATGCAGATGGAGCATCTTATAGCATGAAATTACAGCAATAAATTTATTTTTACAACATGAGCACAGCCCTGCCCAAAGAGAAGTCCTCCAAGAACACAGATTAATTTTCGGTTGTGTTGGCCTCCCTACAGGTCAGAAGCAAGGTTGTGTGAAGGAAGAAAGATGGTTGATGCACATTATTACCTCTTGAGCACAGGGGGAATCCTTTGCTGGAATTCTTGACCTCGCTGTTGGACAACGACCATCTGAAATTTATTCAAAGGGGCTTTATTAAATGAATAAATTCATACTGTGAAAGACCTACACAATGTGGCTTGGCTTGGTCCCAATGAATTTCTGCAGATAAGATAAACTTTCATTTCTCTTTCCTTTCCTGTTTTAATTTGTGCTTCACAAATTAAAACAGTTAGTTGATGGTCTTTCAGCTCTCCACTCCCTGGAGAGTGGTGCAGTGGTTAGAGTAAAGTACTTACAAGCTCCTTCTGCCAGCAGTTTGACAGATCGAATCTCAGTAGGCTCAAGGTTGATTCAGCCTTCCATCCCTACAAGGTGAGTAAAATGAGGACCCAGATTGTTCTTGGCAATATGCTTACTCTCTGTAAACCGCTTAGAGAGGGTTGTAAAGCACTGTGAAGGGGCATATAAGTCTAAATGCTATTGCTATTTGTTCTGCCGGTGTGTTTCAAATGCCTGTAATTACAGGCTAATTAGTCCAGGAAGACACACACCACACGATAAAAGGAAAACCCAAAAGTTTTTATAAACAGAAAAACAGAAACAGCTCCCTTTTTAAATGTCAAAGGGATTTTCTGGTACACACAAGGCACAGGTGAAATGCAATCCAATTGCTCACCCAATAACTGGGAAACTGAGTCCAATTCTAAAGTCTAGAGAGTCCACACACAACCTTGAACAGCACAAAAACCACGATCTTGACAAAGCAATGAATGAGATAAACTGCCATGAGGCTAAAACACCAGGCTGCACTTTTATCTGTAGCACTAATTACAGCAGCCCCACCCAACTACAGGTGGCCTCATTTTCTCTTGTAATAATCCTTCAGTTGTTGTCTCCTATGCATCACTCTACGCATGCGTGGATGTGTCATTAATTCTTGTTCAGAATCCAGGGATGATACAGATGATTGATCTCCTCCTGCGCTGTCTGCCAAACTCCCCTCTTCCCTGTCACTCACGCTTCCTTGGTCAGAGGAGGCTTCGTCGGCAGATTCCATCGGGAGCAAAACAGGCCTACGGCATGTGGATGTTTCCCCCACATCCACCTGCACATTCCTTGGGGCAGGAGCTGGGCCAGAGCTAACCACAACACTATTAAAGCAAGGAAAAAAACCCAGTGCTTTCTTAGGCATCTAAAATGAGGAATAGCTTCAAAAATCCAGTAGATTCTCCAGGGACTTAAGCACTAACTGGAGAAAAACATTCGATCTGCAAGGCGTCCCCAAACGCTTTAACATATCTACAGAAGCTTCAACCTAACAGCTACAATTCTTGAACATATTGTCTTATAAATTGTCTTGTCTGGTGCCTGAGTCTTAAATCTCTCTCTTTTTCTCTCTTTCTTCACCTTCAAGAGATAGACAATGCTTGCCTCTCCTTCTTTTTTAACAACGCCTGTTCTATGCAGAGCGCTCTTTGACAAGGGGGAAAAAATATTGCTTCCTGAGGTGTGCAGAACGGAAAGAAGAACATTTGATCTGTCTGAGCCGGGGCATCTTAACAACAAATCTCTTGTTTTGATGGGCTAAGACGATGAAAACACATTCATCACTGGGAAAAACGGGAACCGCAGCAAAGAATGTGGAGATCCAATTAGATCTTAAATTCCTACTGTTCCAATCGGCTATTCTAGGTGGTTCTGCCATCTGGCCTTTAGCTATGTTGGCTTGTGACTCTCCACCCCTTCAATTAGGGGATTTAGAGGTCTGGAGGCTAAAACATATGGAGGACAGTTGCAATAATTTCCTTGGCTTGCAAAGAGCGGTCTAGTTTAATGAAAAGAAGGACCAGGGGAGACAGGATAGCAATCTTCCAGTATCTCAGGGGTTGTCACAAAAAAGAAGGAGTCAAGCTATTCTCCAAAGCATCTGAGGGTGGGACAAGAAGCAATGGGTGGAAACTAAACAAGGAGAGAAGCAACTTAGAATTAAGGGGAGATTTCCTGACAGTGAGGACAATTAATCAATGGAACAACTTGCCTCCAGAAGTTGTGGGTGTTTCAACCGTGGAGGTTTTTAAGGACAACCACTTGGTGTAGCAGTGGTTCTCAACCTTTCTAATGCTGCGACCCCTTAATGCAGTTCCTCCTGTTGTGGTGACCCCCAACCATAAGTCTAGCACCAATTCTCCCAACAGAGCTTTAAGCTGATTGGTGGGAAGTTCGGAGGGACATCTCCACTGCAAACACCTGATTGGTCGGATTGTAAAAATGTGTTCCAAGGCGCCAGAATAGAAGCTTTAGCTCCTAACACTGTGAGAAATTTGTCTTTTCCCTTGTGGTCTTAGGCAACCCCTGTGAAATGGACATTTGACCCTGCAAAGGGATCCCAACTCCCAGGTTGAGAAACACTATGGTGTAGGGTTTCCTGCCTAAGCAGGGGGTTGGACTAGAAGACCTCCAAGGTCCCTTCCCACTCTGTTATTGTATTATTCTGTTATTCTCTTAATTATTGACCAAGCAAATAAGGAGAAGGAGAAATGGCAATCCCCCACTTCGAAAATGTTCTCATCTATTAAATAGTCTATCTTTCCTCCACTGGAGTGGTTACTTAATGCATGTGTTGCTTGTGATTGAGGACTACATTCTTCAAAACTCATTTTATTTGTTTGTTTGTTTGTTTTGTCAAGTATGTATTGGTGATATTACAAACGATATAACAATATTTATGTACATGATACTAGTAAAAGGGAAACATTAGGACAGGGGACGGAAGGCACCCTGGTGCACTTATGCACGCCCCTTACTGACCTCTGAGGAATCAGGAGAGGTCAACAGTGGACAGTCCAAGGGTAAAGTTTTGGAGGTTAGGTGATGATCCTACAGAGTCCAGTAGTGAGTTCCATGCATCAACTACTCGGTTACTAAAGTCGTATTTCCTGCAGTCGAGTTTGGAGCGGTTTACTTTAAGTTTGTATCTGTTGTGTGCTTGTGTGTTGTGGTGGTTGACGCTGAAGTAGTCGTCGACAGGAAGGACATTGTAGCAGATGGTTTTATGGGCTGTGCTTAGGTCGTGTTTAAGGAGACGTAGCCCTTCCTAGTCCATTCCTCCACGGACTGGCCCACTCCCCACCTAATGGCCACCTGAACTGGAAGCCAACAGTTGCTATTTATTTATTTTATTTATTTTATTTATTCATTTGTCCAATACACAAATACATAGGAAGAAAAATAGACATGTGGTAATATATATATAAGGGTAAAAGTGAACTTAGAGGAGAGGATATATGAAAGGAAGTGAATATATATGATAGGTGAAAGAAAGGAAAGACAATTGGACAGGGGACGAAAGGCACACCAGGGCACTTATGTACGCCCCTTACTGGCCTCTTAGGAACCTGGAGAGGTCAATCGTGGAGAGTCTAAGGGAGAAATGTTGGGGGTTAGGGGTTGAGACGATTGAGTCCGGTAATGAGTTCCACACTTCGATAACTCGATTGTTGAAATCATATTTTTTACAGTCAAGTTTGGAGCGGTTCGTATTAAGTTTGAATCTGTTGCGTGCTCTTGTGTTGTTGCGGTTGAAGCTGAAGTAGTCATTGACCGGTAGGACGTTGTAGCATATGATCTTGTGGGCAATACTCAAATCGTGTTATAGTTGAACTGACTCAACTTTTTCTACATTCTTCTTATGCTGCGGCACTCAAGTGTTTGATGCAGCAGCTGAGATAATGCTGGATTGGTAGAAGGAGGATCGTCTGTCATCGAGGAAGGAAACAGCATTCAGGGGAAAAATGTAGGGCGGTGTGTAATCACTCATTTTAATGGAATCTAAGAAATTGTCATCATTCACAGGCCTGCGCAGCTATTCAAGAAACGAAGTTGAGACTCTCCCCGGTTGCTCATTCATCTTTCCAAGAAAGTCACAATCCTGCTGAATTTCCCCCGGAATTTTTCAAGGTAATCGCCCAGGTCTTATCTTCCCCACTCTCCCGCTAATATACCGTAATCAAAATCCCCTTTATGTCATTGATGGAACATAATAATAATAATCATCATCATCATCATCATCATCATCATCATCATAATCCAAATTGCAGACTCTGTAAAGAAACAGATGAAACAATCGATCACATACTCAGCTGCTGCAAAAAGTTCGCACAGACTGACTACCAGCATAGACATGATGCTGTGGCACAGATGATCCACTGGAACTTGTGCCAGAACTGCCATTTACCAGTGGCAAAGAACTGGTGGGATCGTAAGCCCGAAAAAGTGGTCGAAAATGAGCAAGCAAAACAACTGTGGGACTTCTGACTTCAGACTGACCGAATTCTGAAGCATAACACACCAGACATTGTGATCGTGGAGAAAAAGAAAGTATGGATCATCAACATCGCAATCCCAGGAGACAGCAGAATTGAGGAGAAGCAGCTAGAGAAATTAGTGAAATACGAAGATCTCAAAATCGAGTTGCAACGACTCTGGCATAAGCCCGTGAAAGTGGTGCCAGTGGTCCTTGGCACGCTGCGCGCAGTACCAAAGGATCTCAGCGGACATTTGAAAACCATCGGAATTGACAAAATCTCCATCTGTCAATTGCAAAAGGCCGCTTTCCTGGGATCGGCAAATATAATTCGCCGCTACATCACGCAGTCCTAGGTGCTTGGGAAGCGCCCGACTGGTGATGAAATACGAAATCCAGCATAGTGATCTCGTTTGCCCCAGTGGTCCTTGTAGCGAACATATTTTTTCCCTTCCTTCGCCATCTACTCATCATATGTCTTAGCCTCCATCCCCAATCATCTCTAGCAGAAGAGAGAAGTGGGGGAGAGAGAATGAAAGATTTCCCCTTCATTGGTGACTCTCTGATGCTCCTTAAAGTAGAACGGTTTCCCTCCTTCTGAAGGTTGCTCACATCATAAAAAACCCTCCAAAACCTTGTTAGCAAGTGACAGATCAGATGAATCTTGCCGGAAAGGTCAGTGACCAAAGGAGCGCTGAGAGTAAATAAGTTTCCTTCCCAGAGGAGAGACAGTGGGTGTCTCGTGATGAAGTCCAAGCTTTCTTCCTTGCATCCTTTTGAAAGTGTCAACTGCAAAGTAGGAGGTGGGAGGCTAGATTTCGCGGCTCTTGAAGTGTTGTGGGCACCCCAGGGGACGTCCTCCCCCCACGTTTGACTTTTACAACTCCCTATGATCCCCATAAGGAAGATGCTACACCCCTCCACACATCTGTTCTGTCTGGGTCACTCCGGAAGCCAATACCAACCCAAAAAGAGAAGCCAAACACACTGGTAAAAGGCAAAGGCAATTTATAAAATTCAAGAAAAACACAGGTAACAGAAAATGTCCTTACAAACAGGAAAACGCTGTATCTTCAGATATATCCACGAAGACAAAAGTCCATGCAGCAATACAGGATTCTTGCTGCCAAAACGAGGCTGTAGATAGCAGACCTACACCTCCCACGGGTCTTCCAAACTGCTGGGCCACAAGCCAGGAACAGAGACGTCGAAAACAAAGCAAGTCACCATAACTCCAACTGATAACACTCCACATGGCTTCAAGGGCTTGCCTGCCTTTTAAACCCTGCTAAGGAGGACCACACCCAAGCCCAGCTGTTCCTAATTCAGTGCTGATAATACTTCTTTAATTGCTCCTTTCTTTGATCTGACCGTCTCTGTCGCATGTCAATGACGGCTTGTGCTTCATCACCTAATGACTCCAAGCTACTGGCTGGGGAGAGCCCCCCCCCCCCGCCGGGGCTCATTCGTCCCATTCCTGACTTTCCTCTCCCCCACCTGACTGTTCAGCCCCCTCCTCTTCGCTGTCCTCCTCCTCCAGGCATGGAGCCAGCAAAGACACAGCTGGTCCCTGAGCAGCCTCAGGCTGAATCACAACAACATCAAACTGAGGGAGCTGTGTGGTTCACACCAGGGAGGGCTGGGCTGGATGGAAAAGATGTTCACAACCCGATCAGCTTCTGTAAAGAAATCGATGAGGAACAGTTCCATCAAGAGGAAAGTTATTGGCGAGGGGTTGTTTCTTTCTCCCAGCCTACACCCAACTGTGCAGATTTTCCTGTTGTTCTTCTTTTGCCCCCCAAGATCTGTATGTCTTCTTAATCCCTTCAAAGACCAAAGAAGAGCTAAGGCAAAATTCCCGTAAGAGAATTAAGCCACATCTTGTGAAAGGAGGCCACGTGGCAAGAATTTCCTTCCATCCTCGTAGCCCAGGCTCTTTTGGGAAGGAAGACAGTTTCCCCCTTCCTTCCTTCAGTTTTACCACTTGGAAGTTTTTAAGAAGATGTTGGATAACCATCTGTTTGAAGTAGTGTAGGGTTTCCTGCCTGAGCAGGGGGTTGGACTAGAAGACCTCCAGGGTCCCTTCCAACTATTCTATTCTACTCTACTCTATTCTACTCTACTCTACTCCATTCAATTCCATTCCATTATTCTATTTATTTTTATTTTTATTTTTATTTATTTATTTATTTATTTATTTATTTATTTATTTATTTTGTCCAATACACAATGAGGGTTTTAGTGGGTATATATCTATATACACATAGTAAAATACATGATGAAGGTTATAGAGGAGATACTCATAGTAAAATATATCTAAGAAATAATAGAAAAGAAGGTATAGTAATAGAACATATCAATGAAAGAATAGAAGAAGAGATATAGGAATAGAAGAAAGGTATAGGAGATATAGGAGAGCAATAGGACAGGGGACGGAAGGCACTCTAGTGCACTTGTTCTCGCCCCTTACTGACCTCTTAGGAATCTGGATAGGTCAACCATAGATAATCTAAGGGTAAAGTGTTGGGGGTTTGGGGATGACACTATGGAGTCCAGTAATGAGTTCCATGCTTTGACAACTCGGTTACTGAAGTCATATTTTTTACAGTCAAGTTTGGAGCGGTTAATATTAAGTTTAAATCTGTTGTGTGCTCTTGTGTTGTTGTGGTTGAAGCTGAAGTAGTCACCGACAGGCAGGACGTTGCAGCATATGATCTTGTGGGCAATACTTAGATCTTGTTTAAGGCGTCTTAGTTCTAAGCTTTCTAGGCCCAGGATTGAAAGTCTAGTCTCGTAGGGGATTCTGTTTCGAGTGGAGGAGTGAAGGGCTCTTCTGGTGAAGTATCTTTGGACATTTTCAAGGGTGTTAATGTCTGAGATGCGATATGGGTTCCAAACAGATGAGCTGTATTCGAGGATGGGTCTGGCAAAAGTTTTGTAAGCTCTGGTAAGTAGCGTGAGATTGCCAGAGCAGAGGTTTCTCTTCTATTCTATTCCATTCCATTCCATATTCTATTCCATTCCATTATTCTGTTCTATTCCATTCCCTTCCAGACTTCTATTCTAGAGAACTAAACTTCACACTGACAGGTTTGCAAGCACGAAATGGATAAGATTCCTAGTGGTACCCCACAAAGGCAGTAAATGGTTTCACACACAACGAGGGAGGCTATTTGGAGGGATATTTTTTGTGTGTGGTGTGTAAAAACCCACTCGCTTGTGAATTATTCAGTAAAACTCAGCTCAGCGTGCCAGGCCTTGGCTTGATGTAGAACCGGCTTGCAAAGTCGTAAATTGTTCTTTCCTAAATTTGCACCTGATGCCAGGCGAAAAGCAAGCAAACTCCATCAAGCTTTTCCCCTGTTATGGGAACCAGGTGCCTCCCTGAATTAAAGGCTTTGTAGAAATCCATGAATATAGCTTAATAGGATGCGCGGAGAAGAATTTATAAGTATGGATCTCGTGTCTTCTTAACATTTTCTTCCCCAGCCCCCAAAATAAATTCTCACTGTGTCTTGACCTTTGTGCTTGTTAAAGTCCTAATGATATTTAACGATCTTACACCGGTCCTCAATCAATATATCTGACCAGAACTCTGGAGGGAAGATGCTTCTCCATTTAAAACAATTAATCCTACACACGGAGCTGTTTAAATTACTTAAGTGTTTGGGAGTCTGTGGACCGAGTTAATTCAACACAGACTCAACCCAGGTGTGGCCGTTGCTCCTTGAAACAGAAACCCCAAAACATAGAAACATAGAAGATTGATGGCAGAAAAAGACCTCCTGGTCCATCTGCCCTTAATCTATTTCCTGTATTTCATCTTAGGATGGATCTACGTTTATCCCAGGCATGTTTACATTCAGTTCCTGTGGATTTACCAACCACATCTGCTGGAAGTTTGTTCCAAGCATCTACTACTCTTTCAGTCAAATAATATTTTCTCACGTTGCTTCTGACCTTTCCCCCAACTAACCTCAGATTGTGCCCCCTTGTTCTTGGGTTCACTCTCCTATTAAAAACACTTCCCTCCTGGACCTTATTTAACCCTTTAACCTATTTGAATGTTTTGATCATGTTCCCCCTTTCCCTTCTGTCCTCCAGACTATGCAGATTGAGTTCATGAAGTCTTTCCTGATCAGTTTGATGCTTAAGACCTCCCACCATTTTTGTGGCCCGTCTTTGGGGTGATTGTGATCCCCTTAGAGCGCTGGTGAGACCACATTTGGAGTACTGTGTTCAGTTCTGGAGACCTCACCTACAAAAAGATGTTGACAAAATTGAACGGGTCCAAAGATGGGCTACAAGAATGGTGGAAGGTCTTAAGCATAAAACATATCAGGAAAGACTTAATGAACTCAATCTGTATAGTCTGGAGGACAGAAGGAAAAGGGGGGACATGATCGAAACATTTAAATATGTTAAAGGGTTAAATAAGGTCCAGGAGGGAAGTGTTTTTAATAGGAAAGTGAACACAAGAACAAGGGGACACAATCTGAAGTTAGTTGGGGGAAAGATCAAAGGCAACATGAGAAAATATTATTTTACTGAAAGAGTAGTAGATCCTTGGAACAAACTTCCAGCAGACATGGTTGGTAAATCCACAGTAACTGAATTTAAACATGCCTGGGATAAACATATATCCATTGTAAGATAAAATACAGGAAATATGCATCATGATTTTGTAACTTATAAATGCATATGTAGGATTGCAATGCAGCGGTGAAAGGGGAAGAGTTTGGGTCATGATGCTGTAATGCAGGATTTGCCCCTTGGTGTTCCTTCTGGCCACCTCATGTCACCTGTGCTCAGGGGGCATCTCTGGGGTTTGTCCAGAATGGTCCAAACCAAGGCTGGGGTCACATAAACTAAGCCCTTCCTTGTTCCTCCTACATTCGTTGTACCAGATATGAGGTGATGCTCCAAGGAAGTAGTTGTAGCTAACATCTTGACCCACTCATGGAAACCTCTGGCCCAAGTTGTTACGATCATTTTACAGGAACAACTTCTCCCAACTTTTCAGAAGAAAGTGAGAAAAACCCAACGAATCCAGATACTTTTGTAGATGCTAAGCACTTACGTTATTAGGGTTGAGGCCACTTGGAACTTCAGAACTAGGTCATAAGAACAGGAGAACCTAAGAAGAGCCATGCTGAATTGGGCCAAAGCCCATCAAGTCCAGCATTCTGTGTCCCACAGTGGCCCATCAATTTTCCATGGGGATCTTGAGCAGAAAGAGAAGGCAAAACCCTCCCATTCTATTCTATTTTATTCTATTCTATTCTATTCTATTCTATCCTACTCTACTCTACTCTACTCCATTCCATTCCACTCCAATTTTCTATTCTATTCCATTCCATTATTCCATTCCATTCCATTCCATTATTCTATTCTATTCCATTCCAATTTCCTATTCTATTCTATTCCATTCCATTCTATTATTCTATTCTATTCTATTCCATTACATTCCTTTCTACTCTATTCTATTCCACTCCATTCTATTCTATATTCTTGGTTTCTTTTTGGAAGCTGCCAATCAGAGGCTTTTTAAAAAGACCTTTAACAAATAATAGATTACAACTTTTTAGGATGGACCTCACTTCTTGGAGGTGGGGAATATCTGGTCCTGATATCAACAATAACAACATGCACATTGCTGCATGAATGCCTAATTACTTTTGCTATTTATAAAGGAGGGAGGCTGGTTTGACAGTTCAGTTTGTGACCTAAATTCAGGATTCATAATATTCTGGTATTATTTCCCAGCCCACTACTACGGCAGGAAATGAAACACCTTTCCCCCTTCCTTCTCTCTCTCTCTCTCTCTCTTTTCCACTGTTTTCTTTCATGCTTTTATTCAGCAGACCGGTGACAGGGGAGATAATGATTACATCCCTAGGCAGGAATAAAGCTAATGGGAAGCAAAATCTCGCTTTGGAAGATGCCCAGAGAATCCTCCGCAGCTCCGATGCAAGAATACGAGGCATCTGGTTTTTATTTATTCAAATTTAACTCGGCTTTTTTCCCCTCTCTCTTTCCCCCCCACCCCTTCTCTCCCTACCTCTTTACAACCTGCAAGGACAATTTGCTTATTTCTGGCTGCGTTTGTTACCGCAATATCCATCTTGCTAATAAATTTTAATGCTAATGTTTACAGCCGTGTTGCTGTTGTTTTTATTATTGTTTAAAAGTCTTGCAGAGAAGCAAAGCATCTATTATATTTGGATGCAAATAAGCCATCTAGAATGGCAAAAAAAAATATGAGGAGGGGGCACCTTTAAAAGAACCCAGTGGAGTAATTCTTAAGTCCCCCCCCCTTCCAGCTAATTTCCTGTTAAAATCCGGAGAGGTTGACAATCGTTGGCGAGAGAAAGATGGTGCCATAAAAACCAACGCTCTCTTTGCTCATCTCCAAGAGCTTTGCGTTAAAATACTCTTCTTCTGAAGAAATGAGAATGGTTCTGTGCTTGGTGAGTGTAATGGGAGTTAAATCCACATTGTTATTTATTTATTTCTTGTCTTACAGTTCGGAGTCTCTCAGGATTGCCAAGTTGTGACAGCTAGCTTGTTGGGTGTGCGTCCCCAGTTTCCACGTCCTTGGATTCATCTACAATATGTTCCAGAAAGCAATTGGCTTTAACAATACGAATATCTTAATTGTGGGGAAAGAATTGGTGAAGATTTTGGAGGGAAGAGCGTAAATAGGACATCTTGGTGCTGGTGATCGTTGTAGTTTGGAAATGGTTACAATTAGTTTCTTTGGAAAACACCCTTGGTTTAATTAACGAAGCATAGTCCACGTCCAAAAGGCTTTCAATATGTAGACAAGTATTGTGTATATTATTCGGAAGCTGGAATTCAAGGTTCCATAATTATGACATGTTATGTACCCAGCACAAGTACAGAATCATATCATTTGTGAATCGTTTGTGAATTTGGGATACTTAGGTCCTGATAATCCTCACCTCACCCTCCTAGCAGATGGCAGTGACTTTTTTCAAAGTCATTTTATTCCCTTTTCCTTCCTTCCTTCCTTCCTTCCTTCCCTCCCTCCTTACTTCCCCTCTATCTCACCCCTTTCCCTTCCTTCTTTCTCCTTTTCTCATCTTCCTTTCCTTTCTTTTCTTCCTTTCCTCCCTCCCTTCTTCTCTTCCCTTTTCTCTCATCCCTTCTCCCATTCCTTCCTTAATTCCTCCCTCCCTTCCTTTCTTCTTTCCTTCTCTCTCACCCTTTCTCCTTCCTTCCTTCTTCTTTCCTTCTTCTTCCTTCCTTCTTTCTTTCTCACCCCTTCTGCTTCCTTCCTTCATTCTTTCCTTCTTTCCTTCTCTCTCACCTTTATTCTTTCCTCCAAGTTGTACATCTCCTCCAAGCTATGCTATGGTTGTCAATCCAGTGAAACGTTCCTTCCTTCCTTCTTTCTTACCCCTTCTGCTTCCTTCCTTCCTTCATTCTTTCCTTCCTTCCTTCTTTCCTTCTCTCTCACCTCTATTCTTTCCTCCAGGTTGAACATCTCCTCCAAGCTATGTCACTGCTGATGGTTGTCAATCCAGTGAAACCAACCTTCCTTCCTTCCTTCCTTCCTTCCTTCCTCACCTTTTGTCTTCCTTCCTTCATTCATTCTTTCCTTCCATGCACACATACACACACACACACTTCCTTCCCTCCCTCTCTCCTTCCCTTCCTCTCCCTTCCTCCTCCCTTGTATCCAAACCCTCCCGAGCCACTGGATGAAGTGAAATGATGGTTCCTCAATTTGCTTGTCCAAAAGATGCTCAGCATCCCTGGACCAAATGAGTTGCATAATGCCATTTAATCCCCAGCGCAAGCTCTTCCATCAGGGTTTCCTTCCCTGCCCTGGCAAACGATGAATTAGAACCGGATCCTTTCGAGCTGACAAATATTTGAAGGATTAAAAGCATTCATGTATTTATGGGCTGTCATAGCCAGAGACAACCGTCGAGCCAAAGCCCTTGTTAAAATTGACAGAGGCTGGGGTTTTGTTTTTTTAATTTTTATTTTATTCATTTATTTATTGGCCAGGAGCACATTTCATAGAGCCCAGAAGGGAAGTGATGGGGAGAAGAAAATGCCTTGTTCACTCTTAGGAGACAGGGCATGTCAAACTGCAATTTTTGATTGTCTCCCATTGAAGGCAAGAATGGTTCCACTATTGGGAAGACCAAAAAAGCAAACTTCATTTATTAAGATATATTTACATACTGCCCTTTTCTGCCGGCATGTTTCAATTACAGGGTAATTAGTCCAGGAAGACACACACCACACGATAAAAGGAAAACACAAAAGTTTTTATAAACAGAAAAACAGAAACAGCTCCCTTTTTAAATGTCAAAGGGATTTTCTGGTAGACACAAGGCACAGGTTAAATGCAATCCAATTGCTCACCCAATAACTGTGACACTGAGTCCAATTCTAAAGTCCAGAGAGTCCACACACAATCTTGAACAGCACAAAAACCACGATCTTGACGAAACAATGAATCAGATAAACTGCCATGAGGCTAAACCAGCACGCTGCTCTTTTTATCTGTAGCACTAATTACAGCAGCCCCACAGGTGGCCTCATTTTCTCTTGTAATAATCCTTTAGTTGTTGCTTCCTATGCATCACTCTACGCATGTGTGGATGTGTCATTAATTCTTGTTCAGAATCCAGAGATGATACAGATGATTGATCTCCTCCTGGGCTGTCTGCCAAACTCTCCTCCTCCCTGTCACTCAGGCTTCCTTGGTCAGAGGAGACTTCGTCGGCAGATTCCATTGGGAGCAAAACAGGCCTGCAGCATGTGGATGTCCCCCCCCCACATCCACCTGCACATTCCTTGGGG
The DNA here is from genome assembly GCF_031021105.1 of Erythrolamprus reginae. NCBI lineage: Eukaryota > Metazoa > Chordata > Lepidosauria > Squamata > Dipsadidae > Erythrolamprus > Erythrolamprus reginae. The sequence goes on from NC_091959.1 coordinate 2,307,991, forward strand.
CAGGAGCTGGGCCAGAGCTAACCACAACATCTGGTAAGGCAATTTGTTATGTAACAGGCATGAAGTCGACCAGCGATGGAGACTCGGCATCAATATTTTCGGATTGTTTTTAGAGAACACCCTGAACAATAAATGCGCTGTGTATATATAGATCATCCAGACTAATGAAGCATCAATTACCTGCAGAGCCATAATGACTTGCCATCTCTTTCTCTGGATTGCTTACAGCTAATAATGAAAACAAATGAATCCTGTGTCTGGAATAAAACTTCATGGTAAGAACTCTTTAAAAAATGGGGAACCGTTGTTCTCGAAAAAGATGGTTTGGTCGTAGGTCAGGCACCAGAATCAGGAGCTGATTTAAAATCCCTGGGAGAAATGAGGCCACTGTCCGGATAATTAAACAAATCCATCCAATCTTCCAATCCCGAGCTGATTTCTGAACCCAAATGCAGAGGGTTAAAGAGATTTGCATTTTTCAAGAATTACACCATTTAAAAAGCAGAAGCGCCAGCAGGAAAAATGAAAAGTGCTTGTACCAAGAAAGAGACTCGTTTTAAGAGAAATGGTCTGCAAAACACATTAGAAAGATGCATCTGAAAAGTTTACTTTAGAGCCACAGTGCCACAGTGGTAGAGGGAAGTACTGCAGGCTCCTTCTGCTGACTGCCAGCTGACTGCAATTTGGCAGTTCGAATCTTACCAGGCTCAAGCTTGACTCGGCCTTCCTTCCTTCCTTCCTCCCTCCCTCCCTCCCTTCCTTCCTTCCTTCCTTTGCAGTGGTTAGAATGCAGCATTGCAGACTGACTCTGCCCATTGCCAGCAGTTCGATCCTGAATGGCTCAAGGTTGACTCAGCCTTCCCTCCTTCCGAGATGCGTAAACCGAGGACCCAGATCATTGGGGGGCAAGAGGCTGACTCTGTAAATCACTTAGAGAAGGGTGTGAAGCACTGTGAAGCGGTATAAAAGTCGAAGGGATATTGTTACTAGGAAAAACAGGCTTGAAAAGGTCTAATCTTCCCAGGAGACCAGACAGGAAACATGACCACTTGAGCAAATTCTACTTTGCTACAAGGCTTCTTTAACACAGTCTTGTAACCCATGTGATGCTACAACAGTTGTCATTCTGAAGACCAACATTAAGTCTTTTTTTCAATCCAGTGCTGTCATAATTTTGGACAGTCACTAAATGAATGACGATGGTAAGTCAAAGACAACCTGTAAAAGTCGAATTAATAGTTAGCGAGGTAAGTGAAGATAAGTATATAAGTTGGTGGATCTTTTTCGCATGGAAATATTCCGATTCTCATGCCAGGAACATGGACATCCAGGTGAGCTAAAGCTGCACAGCAGGGTCACTTCTTCAGATGTCTCTTTCTTTCAAGTCTGCAGAAGTGGGGCAGACTCCTGGAGATTTGAAACTCTCAAAGTCAAGGAAGTGCATTGCAAGGCTATTACTATGGAGCACACATATCAGGAATATATATTTCATCAGGCCCAGGATGTGTCAATACCAGGCTGCCAAACTTCAATCATGAGCATAATGTTGCTGATTTCTCTTTCCCACAATTCACCTCCAACATAAATTGAGAGACTGAAAAAATCTCATTTAAGCCTTTTTTTTTTTTTAAATGGACCGAGCTAATATGTGCCAAGCCAGCCAAAGACTGCATCAATCTTGCCAGTTCCCCAGGGCCATTCTTCATAACGTTTCTTTGGTCATCCTCACTATTCTCTCTAACTGGCCATTGCTAGCCGGACTGAATGGCGAGATGAGCGCATGTCTTATGCTGAAGTCAACCAGGATTGTTTCCATGTGCCGGTCTGTGAATTGTGGGTCATTGTGGTCATTAACTGTTTCCTTAAGGCTTCTGTCAATAATAATAACAATGACAATGACAATGCAACAGCAACAACAATAATAGAGTTGGAAGGGGCCTTGGAGGTCTTCTAGTCCAACCCCTTGCTTAGACAGGAAACGCTACACTACACTACTTCAGACAGATGGTTATCTAACATCTTCTTTAAAATGTCTATTGTTGGAGCATTCACAAGCTGTTCCATGAATTAATTTTTCTCACTGTCAGGAAATTTCACCTTAGTTGTAAATTGCTTCTCTCCTTATTTAGTTTCCACCCGTTGCTTCTTGTCCTACCCTCAAATGCTTTGGAGAATAGGTTGACTCCTTCTTCTTTGTGGCAACCTCTGAAATACTGGAAGACTGCTATCCTGTCTCCCCTGGTCCTTCTTTTCATTAAACCAGCCATGCCCAGTTCCTGCAACCCTTCTTCATATGTTTTAGCCTCCAGTCCCCTAATCCTCTTTGTCGCTCTTCTCTGCACTCTTTCTAGAGTCTGAACATTCAATTCAATTCTATTCATTAGACTTGTATGCCGTCCCTCTCCGAGGACCCGGAGCGGAACATATTTTTTGCATTGTGGTAACCAAAACTGAATGCAGTATTCCAAGTGTGGCCTTACCAAGGCATTATAAAATGGTATTTTACTTTATTTTTACTTTATTTTGTTTAATTGGTAAGGTATTTAATGACTTACCAGGGCATTATAAAGTGGTCTTTGATTAGTGCATTTTGACCATACTCACCCATTTAGAATAGACATCTACCACTATAAGGAAAGTGTGTCCCACCAAAGGCCCTGCAAAGTCTATGTGCACGCTTGACCAAGGGCCTTTTGGATTCTGTTTTTCCAAGACTTACACAAACTCTATACAGGCCTATGGATTTATCTTCCTCTTGAAGACAGCTGGAGATATCTTCAAACTATTTCGAAGGACTGGATTTTTAAAAAAAAAATAGAAGTATGATGCCAATCTCTTTCTTGTGTTTTTTTTTAAAGTAATGGCCATTTAATGTTCTCTTCGTACGAGAGCAGCAGCTGTAATGTACTTTGCCATCATTTTAAGTAATTATGATTTCAGAGTTCTCGGAACAGTAGGAATCTGAGTCTCCAAATTAATCTAATTGTTGGTATCCAACTGCTGACAATTCTAATTCATTTTAAAAGGCGAAAGAATAATAAATTGCCTTTGACAAACCCAAGTTGTGTTTTTCCCCCCCTACCCGTGTTTTTCCTGTCTTATTTGTATTTTCTCTGGACGGTGGAGTAATGAGGTCCTCCAGAGATGTTTTCAGATCCGTTCAACATGTTCATTTCTGCCTTCTATGAAAGGCTGAGTTCTCAGATTGGGAGGGAATTAAGGATGTGCATAGAAATGGATGCGCTTCTAGAGGGAACTAATTGAGGTGCTGCAAAGTCCCTGATCAAGACAATGTCTTCATAGGGGCTAAGAGCAACCCAGTGAAGGGGGGTCACTCACGAACGTGAATCCTAGAAAGAAGACTTGGACACATTTTCTCTCTGGGTGAAGTGACACAGTATGGAGCCGTGTACCTCTTTTTATTTGGGAGCATAAGCAGATGGGGATAATTACACATACATGTCAAGTGATACACAAACATCCAATAACATAACTTCAAACATGACATATCTTTGAGTCCTTCCTTTCCCCAGATATCACAAATCAATTTCCTTGAAACCTTTCCTTTGAGCAAATGTTTCTCACACCTAATTTCTCTGAAGCCTTCTGCCTTATCACAACCAATCTCCTTTATCACAGTCTCGTCCTGTTCTGCTTCAGGAAATGTAAATTTCCCCCTTTGATCGTATAACGTCCTGTCTGGAGTGATGTATATTTGTTTATCAGTGAGATGTTTATTGAACCCTTTTATGGTCAGTTGTCTTCCTGTTGCAAATTCACCAGAAGTGCAGACTTAAGCAAGTTAGAACCGTCCTATCCTGGCTATAATAGAATCAGGGTAAGCAGAGCATTTTTATGCTAGAGGTCCAGATATATATAATATGATATATTCCTATTCTAACATTTCATGCTATACTGCAACATCTAACGGCTTTTTATAACTTCGACAAGGTCTTTTGATGCATCTACTCAACAGCGTGAAGGTGATGCTGGATTACAAGCAAATTGAAGGTCCAGTTTTGGATTATCTCGGTCTCACATTCAAATAGGACTTGTAGGATACTTGAGTCAGGTCTTTGTAGTTGGCCTGGAAGCAAAATAGAGGTGTTTTTCTGGTGATTTCCTGCATAAAATAGTAGCCACTCTGACTTCATTTACAGAGCCAAGCTTCTGAACAGGTGGCCTACTGGATAGAGTCAAGGGGTTTTACAAACGTAATCAATAAAAGCATAATCGACATAAAATAAGGACTAAAGGACATCTGCTTTAAGCAGTGGGTTGGACTAGAGGATCTTCAAGGTCCTTCCAGCTCAATGGGTCTATGCTTCTAAATTGCAATCTCGTCTTATTATGATCTTTTCCCCACTCCAAGCTTCTTTCCCCACGGGCAACTCTAAGTCATCCCTACTAGGAAAAAAAATCTCTCCATTGTGTATCATTGCACTGACTTTGCTGAGATTAGGAAGTAGCACTTTGAGATGTTGATCCTAGAACAAGAAAGGAGAGTGAAGGGGGTCAAGAGGAAGGAAAAGCCCAAAGAAGACCATAGAAGACTTGAGTTGAGAAGATATCAAGAAGAGAGAGGTAAGAAGTTTAAAGAACGAAGGGTCATCAATGAAGACTGTGGGCTTGTTGGAAATAAAGATGGAAGTAAAGAACAGAAAATAGAGAAATATATTCACTAGCATTGACACAACTATTTGAAGGATCACTTTCTCTTTTTAAGTGACTTGGCTGTTCTTAGCTACTTTCTCCTAATGATGGTTACAAGGTGATTGGTATTTATTTATTTTTATTTATTTATTTATTGGATTTGTATGCCGCTCCTCTCCGCAGACTCGGGGCGGCTAACAATAGTAACAAAACAGTATAATCCAATACTAAAAACAGTTAAAAACCCATTATTATAAAAACCAAACATACATACAGACATACCATGCATAAAATTTTAAAGGGCTAGGGGGAAAGAGTATCTCAGTTCCCCCATGCCTGGTGGAAGAGATGGGTTTTAAGCAGCTTACGAAAGGCAAGGAGGGTGGGGGCAATTCTAATCTCTGGGGGGAGTTGATTCCAGAGGACCGGGGCCACCACAGGAAAGGCTCTTCCTCTGGGTCCTGCCAAGCGACATTGTTTGATTGACAGGACCCAGAGAAGGCCAACTCTGTGGGACCTAACTGGTCGCTGGGATTCGTGCAGCAGAAGGCGGTCCCTGAGGTAATCTGGTCCGGTGCCATGAAGGGCTTTATAGGTCATAACCAACACTTTGAATTGTGACCGGAAAATGATCGGCAACCAATGCAGACTGTGGAGTTTTGGTGTAACATGGGCATATTTGGGAAAGCCCATGTTTGCTCGTGCAGCTGCATTCTGCACGATCTGAAGTTTCTGAACACTTTTCAAAGGTAGCCCCATGCAGAGAGCGTTACAGTAGTCGAGCCTCGAGGTGATGAGGGCATGAGTGACTGTGAGCAGTGACTCCCGGTCCAAATAGGGCCGCAACTGGTGCACCAGGCGAACCTGTGCAAATGCCCCCCTCGCCACAGCTGAAAGGTGTTTCTCTAATGTGAGCTGTGGATCAAGGAGGACGCCCAAGTTGCGGACCCTCTCTGAGGGGGTCAATGATTCTCCTCCCAGGGTAATGGACGGACAGATGGAATTGTCCTTGGGAGGCAAGACTCTCTGAACTTGGTAGTTTTCTTGCAAATATTTCATTGCTCATCTAGGTAACATCACCTGTGCATAGGAGACAACCTTACCTAGTTGGGTCACGAAATAACTTCTCAATTCAATCCTGAACTACAAATATTACCTTCTTTTCAATAATGTCGGTTCCTCTAAGGCAGGTGGAGATGTTTATATGCCATTCTTAGAAAGAAAATGTCGTGTCAGCTTGCACCAAATAACAAAGATAGCATACTGGCCTATCTGATGTTCTTTTAATTGCTGCTGCTTATTGATCTGTTTGGCTTCCATGGTGATTTAAAAAGAATTGCCATCTGTAGCATGAAATCTTGGCTGGTATTTCCTGAACATCAAACTCACCCTTCTAGTTATAAACTTACTCTTAACTAGTCATCAGAGCAACTTTAAAAAAAAAATCACAGTGAAGTGATTGTTTAGATAGCTCAGTGGGTTTCTTCAAAGACCTTTTTTTGTGATGCCTTTGTAGCTCACCTTAATTAAAATGATTAATCAAGCAACCTCCTTGAAGTTTCGCTCCCAAGATTCATTGATTATTTTTTCATCTTGCATCTGTAGCCTGTAGCCTACCTGACCTTCAAATGATGATTAATGAAAGAAGTTGACCATGTGCGGTCTTAGACCAATGCTTTTCAACCACATGCAGCAACTTTAAGCTGTCTGAACTTCAACTCCCAGAATTCCCCAGTCAGAATTCTAGGAGTTGAAGTTCACCCATGTTGGTCTGGAGCAGGGGTAGGCTAAGTTGGCTCTTCTATGACTTGTGGACTTCAACTCCCAGAATTCCTAAGCCAATCATGGCTAGCTCAGGAATTCTGGGAGTTGAAGTCCACATGTCATAGAAGAACCAACTTTGCCTACCACTGGTCTGGAGTATTCTAGGAGTTGAAGTCCACACAGCTAATCAATCCTTCTTTGACCCTCATAGGCCGCCAATTTTAAATTCTCCAAAACTTTGATTGATGCCTCAAGCCCTCTTCTTCAAGCTGTGTTTAGAGCAAAGCCAGTATTTGCTTTCCTTTGTGATTTTAAAATATTTGTAAGCATTTTGACATATTCCTGAACACGCATTGAACATGTTAATGTATTCTTTTTTTTCCTCGTGTTTGTACATAAAAATCTGTCTTTTTGCAATCATCCCCTAAAGACATGCAATAGCTATGGACCAAATATTTCTCTTCTCTTACAAAATAACAAATTCCACGCAAACAGGCCACTGTTTACTTCTGACAAACATTGGATATTAAATTTAAATATTTGGATATTTGGAGGCTGTTGCCTCCAAATCTTCTATTAGGAATCTTAATCTTTTTTTTCTTTTAAAATAGAGTTACAATTAGCAATACATGAAGTCCATTTAAAAGTAAAAAAAACTGTTGCATTGTTTAGCAAGCATAGATTCACAACTGGAAGACTAATTGTCCTAGGTTAGAGACAGAGGACAACACGGAATAGCAGACTAACAGAATGAAATGGGATCTTGGAGGTCTTCTAGTCTAACCCCCTCCTCAAGCAGGATATCTTAAACAATTTCAGACAAATGCTTGTCCAATCTCTTCTTAAAAACCTCCAATGTTGGAGCAGCCATAACTTCTGGTGGCAAGCTGTTCCACTGGTTAATTGTCCTCACTGTCAGGAAATTTCTCCTTAATTCCAAGTTGCTTCTCTCCTTGATTAGTTTCCATCCATTGTTTCTTGCCCTACCTTCAGGTGATTTGGGTAAAATCCTCTTCTTTGTGGCAACCCGTCAAACATTGGAACCCCTAGTCCTTCTTTTCCTTAAAGTAGACAAACTAGCCACCATTCTGTTTTATCCTCAGACCTCCTAATTGTTCTGCCAGGGTGTTTCAACCACCCATAATTACAGGGTAATTAGTCCAGGAAGACACACACCACATGATAAAAGGAAAACCCAAAGGTTTTTATAAACAGAAAAACAGAAACAGCTCCCTTTTTAAATGTCAAAGGGATTTTCTGGTACACACAAGGCACAGGTTAAATGCAGTCCAATTGCTCACCTAATAACTGGAAAATTGAGTCCAATTCTAAAGTCCAGAGAGTCCACACACAATCTTGAACAGCACAAAAACCACGATCTTGACAAAGCAATGAATCAGATAAACTGCCATGAGGCTAAAACACCAGGTTGTACTTTTATCTCTAGCACTAATTACAGCAGCCCCACCCAACCACAGGTGGCCTCATTTTCTCTTGTAATAATCCTTCAGTTGTTGTCTCCTATGCATCACTCTACGCATGCGTGGATGTGTCATTAATTCTTGTTCAAAATCCAGGGATGATACAGATGATTGATCTCCTCCTGGGCTGTCTGCCAAATTCCCCTCTTCCCTGTCACTCGCGCTTCCTTGGTCAGAGGAGGCTTCGTTGGCAGATTCCATCGGGAGCAAAACAGGCCTGCGGCATGTGGATGTTTCCCCCACATCCACCTGCACATTCCTTGGGGCAGGAGCTGGGCCAGAGCTAACCACAACACTAATCATCTTTGTTGCTGTTCCTTCTAGAATCCCAACATCTTTTTTAATATTTAAACTGGTTGCAATATAGGAAAAAATTCCCCTTGTCTTATGAATACACGGCACGGCAAATTGATCTACAAACTCTGCAAAAATACCTCTGCAAAAAGGTATTTTAGCGGAGTGCAGCCTCGGAACCTAGCGCCTGTGATTAATTTATAGCTGGGTATGTGGCAGGAATGCGTAAAGTTTGGTGAATTGAGGGAATCATAACTAACCATGATTAAGCTTGCATGAGGTTCTTAGCCACACTAAACATGTCATGCAAGCCCATTTTTAAAAGTGGGAAGGGGCCAACAGCAGAAGGTTTAAGGTTTACATGGCATTGGACCAGATTACCTCCAGAACCGCCTTCTACCGCACAAATCCCAGCGACCGATAAGGTCCCACAGAGTTGGCCTTCTCCGGGTCCCGTTGACTAAACAATGTCGTTTGGTGGGCCCCAGGGGAAGAGTCTTCTCTGTGGCGGGCCCTGCCCTCTGGAACCAACTCCCCCTGGAGATTCGAACTGCCCCCACCCTCCCTGTCTTTCGTAAATGACTCAAGACTCATTTATACCGCCAGGCATGGGGGAGTTGAGATATTCCTTTCCCCTAGGCCATTACAAGTTATGTATGGTATGTTTGTGTGTATGTTTGGTTTTATAATAGGGGTTTTAGTTGTTTTTTATTATTGGATTGTACATGTTGTTTTTATTATTGTTGTTAGCCGACGCGAGTCTACGGAGAGGGGCGGCATACAAATCCAATAAATTATTATTAATTATTATTATTAAGGAACCTGGTCTAACACTAAACCATGAGGATTTAAAGTAAGTATGTTTAGCTTAGAAAGTACGGTTAGTTGATGGGCAATCCAAAATCAAGCTGTTCCTTTTATCATGTGTCATTTATATTATTGATAAAATTTACTTATTAAGTACATTTATATATATACCTAGAGTAGGCGACTCTTGGCAGCTTATGAAATTTAAATTTTAGCATGAAAAATACTTGGCACAGATTTTTACAGAGCTAAGACAGAAAACACCGAATCTCTGAATTAGCAGATGTAACTCCAGAAAACTTGGCCAGACAGCCAAATTGGCATTGAACCTATTGATGGGAAATCTCTATATAGAGCTGGAAATATATACATTTAAAAACAACAACGAATTCTAGTCCTGTTACATGGCAATTGGCAAGAATACATATTACAAAAAAAATAGCTTTTCTCTGAGTCATAAACTGCCAAGCATCGCTTGGGAAACCATTTCATAAAAATCTGTTTTCGGTTTGGAAACAGCGTGACCCTAAAAAGAAGTGACTGGTTCTACAAATTGCTATTCAATTATCTTCAGCCATGGAACAACACAAGGCCAGTTGCCGTAGATAATATTCCCGTAGATTGTTCCAGCAGTGGTCCTTATTTTCAAGGGACATTCTGAGGTTTTTTTCTGGTGGAAAAAAAATGTTAATTTCTACACACACAGTCCTCATGGATAAATGGCCCTTGGAGTAAGATTTTGAAGTGGGCTGTTGCAAATCTTCGCTAGCTTTTCTTCCGAGAACTGTTCTGGTTCCAGTTTTGATTTTCTTCCAAGACTTTTGGAAATTAAATCTCTGCAGGCAGGTGAATTAGTGTTTCAGTGAGCAGGTACACAGAGAAGAAGTGGGACCTTCTTCTTGGTAGCAACATTAGAGAACGAGGAGAAGGCGCAAGGGCAGAATGACATTTTGGGAGCATTCGAGAGGCATCCTCCAAGATAAGGCAATTCTGACTTTTAGATTTGTTTGTTTGTTTGTCAAAACATGTACAAGATAATAGGTGTGGTATAAACATAGAATAGAATAATAGAATAGAATGGAATGGAGTGGAGTGGAATAGAATAGAATAGAATAGAATAGAATAGAATAGAATAGAATTCAATTCTTTATTGGCCAAGTGTGATTGGACACACAAGGAATTTGTCTTGGTGCAGATAATAATAATAATTAATAATAATAATAATTTATTAAATTTGTATGCCGCCCCTCTCCGAAGACTCGGGGCGGCTCACAACAATAATAAAAACAATATTATAGTAGAACAAATCTAATATTAAAAAAACATATAAAACCCTATAATATTTAAAAAACCAAACAACACATTCATACCAAACATAAAACAAAATATAAAAGAGCCTGGGGAAAAGGTGTCTCAACTCCCCCATGCCTGGCGGTATAAGTGAGTCTTGAGTAGTTTACGAAACACAGTGAGGGTGGGGGCAGTTCTAATCTCCAGGGGGAGTTGATTCCAGAGGGCCGGGGCCACCACAGAGAAGGCTCTTCCCCTGGGGCCCGCCAAATGACATTGTTTAGTTGACGGGACCCAGAGAAGGCCAACTCTGTGGGACTTTATAGGTCGCTGGGATTCGTGTGGTAGCAGGCGGTTCCAGAGGTACTCTGGTCCAATGCCATATAGGGCTTTAAAGGTTATAACCAACACTTTGAATTGTGACCGGAAATTGATCGTCAGCCAATGCAAGCCACAGAGTGTTGTAGATACGTGGGCGAATCTTGGAAGCCCCACGATGGCTCTCGCGGCTGCGTTCTGCACGATCTGAAGTTTCCGAATACTTTTCAAAGGTCGCCCCATGTAGAGAGCGTTGCAGTAATCGAACCTCGAGGTGATGAGGGCATGAGTGACTGTGAGCAATGACTCCCTGTCCAAAGATGCTCTCAGCACACATAAAAGAAAAAGATACATTTGTCAACAATCATGTGGTACAACACTTAATGATTGTCATAGGGGTCAAATAAGCAATGAAGAAACAATAAATTTTAATAAAAATCTTAGGATACAAGCAACAAGTTACAATCATACAGTCCTAAGTGGGAGGAAAAGGATGATAAGAATGATGAGAAAAACTAGTAGAAACAGAAGTGCAGATTTAGTAAAAAGTCTGACAGTGTTGAGGGAATTATTTGTTTAGTAGAGTGATGGCATTTGGGGAAAAACTGTTCTTGTTTTTTGGCTATGATAGTTTTAAGAATCCTGGTTTAGCATGGGGGTGAACTCAACTGAAGCGAGTGCGAAACTCAAAAAGTGAGAAACGAGAGATTTAGACATGGGGGCGTCGGGGATTCGGCATGATTTTTGCGAATAGACCTTGACTGATAATGTTATTCATTGGGGGAAGATAAAAGGGATAACTCACTAACAGTTCGGTGAAGAACTGGAGCTTAAAGAATTTATCTCCTGCCTTGATAAAAACACAGCTCTACGTGAATGACAGAGCCAATCATCTTGGGGCATTTGGACATCAAGGTCTTCAAAACGAGGCCCTTTGTTAACGTTGAGCTTTTTTATTACACCAGAAACAGAGCTCTGAGCTCGGCTACCTGGAAGTGAAACACGGCTGCTATAGAAGTGGGAGACTTCAGAACAAAGGGAGGTGTCTTAAGGGTCTTTTTTTGTCAGTGGCAAAGCATTGATCACCCATCTCTCCAGCACAGCTTTCTGTGTTCCAAAGAATAAAGAAGGTGTAGAGCTAGGAGATCAAGCATTCGAACCATTTCTTTTTTTAATGGCAGAGACCTTGAACACAGAGGTGTCTTTTTTGTTCCTCTCTTGGAGAACAGCTGGAAGATTCCCTGAGAGCTAAGGTCTTCCAGAGGTTGCTGAACTCTAGAGGGGGATAATAGAAACGCCAACAGCACCTGTTCTTCACTTTCTTACATTTGGCATAGCAGAAATGCAGGGAAAATAGATTTTTTTTCAAGGTTCCTCAGATCATTGGAGGTCTTACGTGGAAACTCAAAGCAGATTGGAGAAGGAATGTGATATTTAGGGTCTTTGTAGAGGGTTTCAGACCCTAAAGCTTTGTCTTTCTGAAGCTGGACCATCCAAAGGTGGGAAAAGAAGTTTTGCCCCAGTTATCATCTGAAAAAAACAATCTTTAGAAGTGAGTTACCAAGCTAATTGTGGAAGAATTTGTTATTTGTAAATCATATAGAGTAGAGAAGAGAAGAGTAGAGTAGAATGTAGAATGTAGAATGTAGAATGTAGAATGTAGAATGTAGAATGTAGAATGTAGAATGTAGAATGTAGAATGTAGAATAGAATTCTTTATTGGCCAAGGGTGACTGGACACAAAGAATTTGTCTTTGGTACATCTGCTCTCAGTGTACATAAAATAAAATATACAGTACATTTGTCAAGAATCATGCGGTACAACTCTTAATGATTGTCAAGATTCTCCTCCGAAGTCCGTGTCGGTCCTGTTGGGTTGCAGAACCAAACCAGACAGTTATAGAGGTGCAGATGACAGACTCAGTGATTCCTCTGTAGAACTGGATCAGCAGCTCCTGGGCAATTTGAGCTTCCTGAGCTGGCGCAGAAAGAACATTCTTTGTTGTGCTTTTTTGATGATGTTTTTGATGTTAGGTGACCATTTTAGTCTTGAGATATGATAGAACCTAGAAATTTGAAGCTGTCAACTGTTGATACTGTGTTGTCAAGTATTGTAAGAGATGGAATTTGGAGCGGGTTTCTCCTAAGGTCTATTGCCATTTCTACACTTTCCAGTGTATTCAGTTCCAGATTGTTTCGGTCACAGGACGAAGCTAGTTGTTCAACCTCCTGTCTGTATGCAGATTCATCATTGTCTCAAATGAGTCTGATCACTTTTGTTTCATCAGCGAACTTCAGTAGCTTAACAGATGGATCGTTAGAGATGCAGTCATTGATGTAGAGAGACAAGAGATATTAGGGATATATAACCTTCATGGTCTCAAGTTCATAAGGATAGGTCAGAGGAATTCTGTGTATTTCTTCTCCAGCTAATACATTTTACAGAAGAGTAGGCAAAACTTCAAAGTGGATCTATCCTCAGATGTAGGCTGCTTCAAAGCAACATATGATGGGATGAGACCACCTTATCACAGAGAACATCAAGAAGGAGAGTGGGCACGTACAGTATGTTGTTTTCCTTTTTAATTAAATTTTCACCAAGTTTTCCTCTTCAACCACAAGAAGCAAGGGGCTTCCCTTCTTTCTTCCCATTGATCAAGAAGAAGAAAAAGGCCCAGAGGTCGTCTCGGAGGACTATCCTAAAGTCCTTCTAATGCATTTTAGATTAACTGGAATTCAGCCAGAGCGATGGTGTCAGATCCACAAAAATAACAAACAGCGTCATTCAAGTTCAGGAGTTTGGATAGGAGGGGAGGGGAAGGGAAGGGAGGAAGGAAGGGAAGGAAGGAAGGGAAGGAAGGGAAGGGAAGGAAGGAAGGGGAGGGAGGGAAGGAAGGAAGGAAGGAAGGAAGGAAGGAAGGAAGGAAGGAAGGAAGGAAGGAAGGAAGGAAGGAAGGAAGGTTGGTTTCACTAGACTGACAACCATCGGCAGTGCTATAGCTTGGAGGAAATGTACAACCCCTGTTTGAAACCATGGAGAGTTGTTCTGGGGCATTTGTTGACAATCCTGGTCTAGGTGAATCAGTGATCCTGACTGATAAAGCAGTTCCTTTGTCTCGAACAAATAGCTCAGTAGCCAATGTTCCAGATTATGCTCTCCAATTGATGCATAACCCTGTATTTAACACACCCCAGTTGCTGATGTTGGGGTTGTTGCGACCTGCTTCTGCCTGCCCAAATCCCCCTTGGTTCATCTCAATTAAAATCCTCCACCAGTACAAACTTTTCATGCATCGGATGATGTGAGCTCCTCAGCTCAAGGAAGCTTCTGCCTTCCAATACCTTCTCCTGGTTTTAATTTTATTTTATTTTTTTTACTGCGAAGAGCCAAGGTCACATCTATGGGGGAAAACAGATCGGGAGGTGGTGTTTAGGATGCAAATTGCAAAGTTATAAAAATCACACCTCTCCTGGGTCCCCCCACCTTCTGTGAAGTGTTAGCAAAAACTTAAGAAGAAAAGGATTTAGGGGTCGTGATTTCTGACAGTTTCAAAATGGGTGAACAGTGCAGTCAGATGGTAGGAAAAGCAAGTAGGACACTTGGCTGCATAGCTAAAGGTATAACAAGCAGGAAGAGGGAGATTATGATCCCCTTATATAGAGCGCTGGTGAGACCCCATTTGGAATAATACTGTGTTCAGTTCTGGAGGCCTCACCTACAAAAAGATATGGACAAAATTGAACGGGTCCAAAGACGGGCTACAAGAATGGTGGAAGGTCTTAAGCATAAAACGTATCAGGAAAGACTTCATGAACTCCATCTGTAGAGTCTGGAGGACAGAAGGAAAAGGGGGGACATGATCGAAACATTTAAATGTGTTAAAGGGTTAAATAAGGTCCAGGAGGGAAGTGTTTTTAATAGGAAAGAGAACACAAGGACAAGGGGACACAATCTGAAGTTAGTTGGGGGAAAGATCAAAAGCAACGTGAGAAAATATTATTTCACTGAAAGAGTAGTAGATCCTTGGAACAAACTTCCAGCAGACATGGTTGGTAAATCCACAGTAACTGAATTGAAACATGCCTGGGATAAACATATATCCATTGTAAGATAAAATACAGGAAATAGATTAAGGGCAGACTAGATGGACCAGGAGGTCTTTTTCTGCCATCAGTCTTCTACGTTTCTATGAAGTATATGAGGGGTTTTTTCCACATTGACCCACCTGTGTGGGCCTTCCTTTGCTGCCTTGTTCTTTTGGAGATAAAATGAAGAGCTCTGCGGCATCTTTTCAGCGTGATCCTTGCCTAATTGACACCAAGCCAGGCCTCTGGTGGTAAGTGTTGCTATAGTAATAGCTGACATCTTGCTCTTCAGGAGTCGGAGTCTTCTGCTCAGGGCCACGTAGTCTCCAGTTCTCAGGAAATCAGCCAGCATTAAAATAAATCACCCATTGCAACGCAAAAGTCTCACTGGACTCCATTGGAGAAGGCAATACGGTTGCTCTGTGGTGGCCTGTCAGACGCTTTGCCCCTCTAACAGCCAAATCGGAGGAGGAGGAGCCGTGGGAGTCAGGGTCAACATTGAGGCCACCTGAGAATTCGGAGAGGGAAGAGGGAACGGAGCGGGCAGAAGAGAGAGAAAGATAGAGGGTGTTCTGTCGGGCTCTCTGGTAGAATCCTCCCAAAAATGCACAGGTACAAATTTCAGACACACACACGTTTGAAAATTCAAAACAATGTTCTTTATAATGAAAATTCACTTAAACCAAGCCCTCTTTTGGTATAGCAAAGAGCCCTCGTCTCCAAACAAACTGGTAATTTGTACAAGTCCCTTATCAGTTCTGTGATACTTAGCTTGCAGCTGTGAGGTAATTCACAGTCCTTCTTCTTTCACAAAGTGAAACACACTTTGCTCTGGTTTAGTTTCAAAGCAGGGAAAAATCAGCACCCAAAAGGTCGAAGTCAGTAAAGCAGTCACGAAACACAAAGATCAGATAATCCTCCACAATGGCCAAACCCACAGGCTGCTCTTTATAGCAGCCTCACTAATGACCACAGCCCCACCCAACCACAGGTGGCCTCATTTTCTTTAATAATAATCTCTCAGTTGTTGCTGCCTATGCATCGCTCTCCGCATGCGTGGCTGTATCATGAACTCTTGTTCTGAATCCAAGGAGGAGCTAGATAATTGATCTCCTTCTGAGCTGTCTGCCCCACTCTCCTCCTCCCTGTCACTCATGTCTTCTTGGTCAGAGGAGCCTTCATCAGCAGATTCCACCGGGGGCAAAACAGGCCTGCAGCATGTGGATGTCTCCCCCACATCCACAGTCCTTGGGGCAGGAGCTGGGCCAGAGCTAACCACAACACTGGGTATTTACTATTTACTATTTATTGGATTTATATGCCGCCCCTCTCCGAAAACTCGGGGCGGCATATAAATACTTTGGAAGGTCCCTTTGGACATTTCGTGGTTTTCCCTTCAGGAATCTGTTGGCAGTTGGGGGGAAAAGAAAGACACTGTGTTTGGTGAACCAAATCTTGCTTAAGAAGAAATATTGAATTCATCCACCATCTCATTTATTGAAGACTTTCAGCTGGTTTGACCTTTTTTTTTTTTAGAATGCCATTGCTGTAGAGATTTGATTTGATATTTCTGGCAGGAGAATTAAAGACCCATTCGTGTTTCCTGAATATCAGGTAATTCCCTTCTGCCATGAATGGCACTAACAATGGCTGACACCCTACATCCCTTGTTGAACAAGAGAGTTGGGATGTTTCTAACTAATGAGCTGAAGAACAACGAAAAGGTCGAGTTCAAGCATTCGTTACTGGAATAGGGCTGGGTTGCAAGGGGGAAAAAGCAAAGGAAATGCATGAACATGGGGAATAAGAAATCAGCCTCAACCTTAAAGTCGTAGGTTTCTCATTTTCCTTACAGGAAATTTGTAGGCTTTGAATGGTAACTTGCAGCTTTATTTTAAAATTGCTGTCGGCCAGGCCGCTATGTTTTGACCATTTCCCCCACTAAAACTAACACGAATCCCAGCGACCGTTTAGATCCCACAGAGTTGGCCTTCTCCGGGTCCCGTCGACTAAACAATGTCGTTTGGCAGGACCCAGGAGAAGAGCCTTCTCTGTGGCGGCCCCAACCCTCTGGAACCAGCTCCCCCCAGAGATTAGAACTGCCCCCACCGTCCTTGCCTTTCGTAAAGTTCTTAAGACCCATCTCTGCCATCAGGCATGGGGGAACTGAGACATCTCCCCCAGGCCTATACAGTTTATACATGGTATGTTTGTGTGTATGTTTGCTTTTAATAATGGGGTTTTTAGTGTTTGTTAAATTGTTAGATTTGTTCTTACATTGTCTTTGTTATTGTTGTGAGCCGCCCCGAGTCTACGGAGAGGGGCAGCATACAAATCTAATAAATAATAATAATAATAATAATAATAATTATTATTATTATTATTATTATTATTATTATTATTTTGGAAGGAAGGTTGGAGAGTAAAACATACATAGAATGGCTGCAGGATTTGGGTTTGGCTAGTTTAATAAAAAGAAGGGCTAGGGGTGACGCAGTCTTTCAATATTTGAAGGGTTGCCCCAAAGATGAAAGAGTCAAATGGACAAGAAACAATGGTTGGAAACTAATCTGTTGTGGTTAGCTCTGGCCCAGCTCCTTCCCCAAGGAATGTGCAGGTGGATGTGGGGGAGACATCCACATGCCGCAGGCCTGTTTTGCTCCCAATGGAATCTGCCGAAGAAGCCTCCTCTGACCAAGGAAGCGTGAGTGACAGGGAAGAGGGGAGTTTGGCACACAGTCCAGGAGATCAATCATCTGTATCATCCTTGGATTCTGAACAAGAACTAATGACACATCCACGCATGCGTAGAGTGATGCATAGGAGACAACAACTGAAGGATTATTACAAGAGAAAATGAGGCCACCTGTGGTTGGGTGGGGCTCCAGTAATTAGGGCTGCTGCTATAAATAGCAGCGTGTGGGTTTGGCCATTGTGGAAGAGTATCTGATCGCAGTTCTTCAGGAATCGTGTGTTGCTGTTTTCTGGACTTTGTTTGTTGATTTTTCACGCCTTTGAAACCACAGCAGAACAACGTGTGTGTGTGTGTGTCTCACTTCATTGGAGGAAGAAGGGGTGTGAAGTTTCTTCACAGCTGCTAGCTAAGTACTTAATGACTGCTTAAGGGAAATTGTACAGGTTGTTTTGGGAAGAGTGCTCTTTGCAATACAAAAAGAGTGCTTAGTTTATTTTGAATTTTGTGATAAAGAACATTGTTTTGAATTTTCAAATGTGTGTGTGTCTGCAATTTGTACCCTTGAATTTTCGGGAAGCTCCTACCAGAGAGCCCGGCAGAACACTAATCAAAGTGAGAGTAAACCTGTTCTGTCTAGGCAAGATGCCGGCAGGAATTAAAGTTCACACAGACAGCTGGAAAGTATAAAATTTAGATATATTGCTTAAAATAGGCATAGCATAAAATGGTTAAGAATCAAAGGAATGTTTAGTCCGTTCTGGACAGCATTCCCAGGTTAGTGACCTACAGATAAGCAGAGTCTCAGCAGAGTCCCAAAAGCTCATTAAAAAGTCTCTTTGAAGTAATTCTGTCAATCACCCAACTCACAGCATCTCGGCAGAACTGTCCAAAGAAGCTGATTGCAGTTCTTAAAGCTATCTTAGGCAGGAATGATCTCTTAGCCACGGAGCCTGCACCCTTCCATTGTTAGAATGTTGTCAACCTATTCTCCAATGCACCTGAGGGTAGAACAAGACGCAATGGCTGGAAGCTGAACAAGGAGAGAAGCAATTTCGAACTAAGGAGAAATTTCCTGACAATGAGAACAATTAATCAATGGAACAGCTTGCCTCCAGAAGTTGTGAATGCTCCAACACTGGAAGTTTTTAAGAAGATGTTGGAGTAGTGTAGGGTTTCCTGCCTAAGCAGGGGGTTGGACAAGAAGACCTCCAAGGCCCCTTCCAACTGTTGTTATTGTTATTGTCGCTCACACTGATTCATTGTGAGACCTCCCTTATATAATCACAAGGCACGGCCAAGTGTTCTATAGAGTTATAGACCCCTTCCCCCTCAAATACTCCTGCCTGCTAATACTTCTTCTCACTCTTGCATCTGTAAGGCTCTCTTCATCATCTTCTGAGTCACCCAATACTCAATACCACCTCTGAAGGTGCCACAGTTTCTGGTTGGCTTTCAGTCTCTAACTTCTCATCCCCTCCACTCTCAGAACATTGGCCTAGGATACCAAAAAGCATCCGTCTCTCTCAATCCTCAAAACCTATGATCAGCTGAGCATGACATGGACTGGACACAACACAACCTGGAATTGAGGAGAAACTTCCTAACGGTCTAACTTCCTAAGGATCTCTTCTTAAAAGCCTCCAGTGCTGGAGCATCTATAATTTTATTTATTTATTCATTCATTCATTCATTCATTCATTCATTCATTCATTCATTTGTCCAATACACAAATACATTGGAAGAAAAATAGACATGTGATAATATAAAAGAGGGTGAAAGTGAACTTAGAGGAGAGGATATATGAAAGGAAGAGAATATATATGATAGGTGAAAGAAAGGAGAGACAATTGGACAGGGGACGAAAGGCACACCAGTGCACTTATGTACGCCCCTTACTGGCCTCTTAGGAACCTGGAGAGGTCAATCGTGGAGAGTCTAAGTGAGAAGTGTTGGGGGTTCGGGGATGACACAATTGAGTCCGGTAATGAGTTCCATGCTTCGATAACTCAATTGTTGAAATAATATTTTTTACAGTCAAGTTTGGAACAGTTCGTATTAAGTTTGAATCTGTTGCGTGCTCTTGTGTTGTTGCGGTTGAAGCTGAAGTAGCCATTGGCCGGTAGGACGTTGCAGCATATGATCTTGTGGGCAATACTCAAATCGTGTTTTAGGCGCCGTAGTTCTAGGCTTTCTAGGCCCAGGATTGTTAGTCTATTTTTGTAGGGTCTTCTGTTTCGAGTGGAGGAGTGAAGGGCTCTTCTGGTGAAATATCTTTGGATATTTCACAGTTTGCTTCCATTCAGGGGTGATCCGTGGAATCTCTGCAATTCCCATCCTGTGTTTAAATCTCTCTGATAATGTGAACCTATGACAAGTTAAATGCTTCCTTGAGTTATCTCTGGAAATCTTTCTTGGAGGAAATAATGAGGATCTTGCCCTAAAAGAAAAAAAAAGAAGTAACTACTTAAATAGCATCCTGCTAACCACAGCAATGACATTCATGGCATTTCCTGGCGTACACCTTACACGAATGTGACATTTCAAAAAGGATGCCATATAATGAAAAGTTTCCTCCAACCCCTAACTGTGAACTATTATTAAAATGAGTGCTTTTAAGCTCGCGTTTTTTACTCAGCGTTTGACAAACTGCTTGCTAAAAAGAGAAGTAAGTGGATGGCGAAGGAGGAAACCTTGATTAAATGAGATGCAAAAATTACTCCGGGAAGGGGAGAAAGATCCTTTTTGGAGGAAGGCCCCCGTCACCCTCCCTTTAATCCAATGTGCTGAGAGATAACTCAATGAATCATTAATAAAAGATTGACACATTGTTTACTCGAAAGAAAACCCCAAAAAAACGGCCCAGAGAAAAAGCAGACATGTCACTTCGTTTCAAGGAAGATGTTTGACATGTCAAGCGAGGCTGGAGTGGCCGCTTAAAAATTCAGAGATGAGTTGAAACTATGAAATATGGAACAGCCTGGATTCCAGTTGCCTTATTTTTTTATTTTTTTATAAAACAGATTTATCTTTATCAAAAGTTGCTTTTCAGTCAAAGTCTTGGCAAGGGAGCGACAGAAAATATTTTGTCACTTAGGGTTGAACTATGGGATTCTTGGTGCTTTCTTGCAGATGTTTCATGACCCAACTAGGTAACAGCATCAGTCCTAGAGGGGGAAGAGGAGGAGAAGGAGAAGGAGAAGGAGAAGGAGAAGAAGAAGAAGAAGAAGAAGAAGAAGAAGAAGAAGAAGAAGAAGAAGAAGAAGAAGAAGGGGAAGAGGAAGAGGAAGGAGGAGGAGGAGAAGGAGAAGAGAAGAAGAAGAAGAAGAAGAAGAAGAGGAAGAGGAAGAAGAAGAAGAAGAAGAAGAAGAAGAGGAAGAAGAAGAAGAAGAAGAAGAATAGAAGCAGTGGAAGAAGGAGAAGAAGAAGAAGAAGAAGAAGAGGAAGAAGGGGAAGAAGAAGAAGAAGAAGAAGAAGAAGAAGAAGAAGAAGAAGAAGAAGAAGAAGAAGAAGAAAAGAAAGAGGAGGAGGAGGAGGAGTCCTTTGGGGTTTTTGGTGCTTCTCTGACCTTGTGGAATTTTTTGAAGATGTTTTGTGATCTGACTAGGTAACAAGAGAGGGGAGGAGGGGGAGAGAGAGGTGGAAATGGTGTTTTCATCCTGCTCTTTGCCATCAAAACACACAATATATCCCACCAAGGAACGAAGTAAGGAGCCAGCAAATACTTTAGCTTATTATCTCTTGTTTACAAACTGTATTTCTCCCTCTCTTTTTCCAGCTGCCTGCCAAAGAATCAGATTAGATGAATTCTCCGTTCCTGGCTAACAATGCTAACAATCATGTTCTCAGTTATGTTTGCAAGGAAGACTTTTTAAAAAAAGAAAAAAAGAAAAGAAAAGAGAACAATTGTTGCATTCTACACCTCTTCTGCAAATGACTCGATAACTTCCTCCTGTTTAAACAGTCCAGCTTGGGCATCGCTTTCTGATGGGAGACACCTTTGAAAGAAAGTCAAATCCTGGATCTTATTTATTTATTTTGTCCAATACGTAATACACATTGAAGAGAATAGATATGTAATAATATAAATAAAGAAAAGAATAGAAGAAAAGATATAAAAGTATAGGAGAACCTATATGAAAGGAAGAAAAGATAAATGAGATAAGGAGAGACAATTGGACAGGGGACGGAAGGCACACTGGTGCACTTATGTACACCCCTTACTGACCTCTAAGGAACCTGGAGAGGTCAATCGTGGATAGTCTAAGGGGAAAATGTTGGGGGTTGGGGGTTGACACTACTGAGTCCGGTAATGAGTTCCACGCTTCGACAACTCGGTTGCTGAAGTCATATTTTTTACAGTCAAGTTTGGAGTGGTTGATATTAAGTTTGAATCTGTTGCGTGCTTGGGATGAATTGTTTCCCATCACACTTTCCAAGGCAGAAGAACTGAGATGAAGGAAGCAGCTAGAATCCCAAGTCTCCAAGCGACCACTGGGGCTCCTTCAAAAATAGTTGCCCAACTGAAACTTTTTTTTAAGATGACAGAAGGATAAAGCAATTAAAGGCCTGGCTGGAGAGTAATAATAGGACTCAGATTATGCAGAATTAATAGCAAATGATGGTCAAGAGACATTGGGTGGAGCTGTCCCCATAATCTAACTTGGGAAGTGTAGACTTGGGTTCCAAAGCCCAAAGGTTGCCCTCAACCCAAAAGCATTCTGCACATTTGTCCTACAGAAAAGTCACTTGGTGTTTGGCCTGTCAGCTGCTGGCCCCACCAACTCCCAGAATTCCTGAGCCAATCATGCTAGCTCAGGAATTCTGGGAGTTGAAGTCCCAGAAGAGCCAACTTTGCCTACCCCTGCCATAAATGGTTCTGCACCACTTGATGAACCTCAACGGCCAGGTGGACCTGAATATCTGACCAGGAGAACGAACAAAACCCCTTTGCTCACATAGTATGTCTTTTCTCCAAGGCGGTTTTCCAGGAAATTGATTCACCACATTGTCTATTAATTCCCTGGGAATCCTCGATAGAGAAGCTCATTAAAACTGACAGCAGAATGAATGACGGCCCTGCCGTAATTTTAACTCATGCTCATTAATCTCATGTCCCTTTGTAATAAATTCCACGTGTGCCCTTTTTTTCCCTATTTCACGAGCTGTGGCCCCCATTCAAGCATGGTATTTGGCATTGTGAGTGGTGGGATGGTTTTGCATTCATCTCCCCCCCTCATCCCCTGGTCACCTGCCAAATAAGGGGGTGATGGTGAGATTGATATCAGAATAGATAAGGATGAAGACAACTAGACACAAGAACAGTTTTTTCCCGAACGCCATCACTCTACTAAACAAATAATTCCTTCAACAATATCAGACTTTTTACTAAATCTGCACTTCTTACTAAATCTGTTAATGGTGAGTATTCTGAGCAGAGTCAGGTTACAAGCGGTGTGCCACAAGGGTCTGTTCTGGGTCCTATTCTTTTTAATATGTTTGTGAGTGACATAGGGGAAGGTTTGGTAGGGAAAGTTTGCCTATTTGCCGATGACTCTAAAGTGTGCAATAGGGTTGATATTCCTGGAGGGGTCTGTAATATGGTAAATGATTTAGCTTTACTAGATAAATGGTCAAAGCAATGGAAACTGCAGTTTAATGTTTCCAAATGTAAAATAATGCACTTGGGGAAAAGGAATCCTCAATCTGAGTATTGCATTGGCAGTTCTGTGCTAGCAAAAACTTCAGAAGAGAAGGGTTTAGGGGCAGTGATTTCTGACAGTCTCAAAATGGGTGAGCAGTGTGGTCGGGCAGTAGGAAAAGCAAGTAGGATGCTTGGCTGCATAGCTAGAGGTATAACAAGCAGGAAGAGCGAGATTGTGATCCCCTTATATAGAGCGCTAGTGAGACCACATTTGGAATACTGTGTTCAGTTCTGGAGACCTCACCTACAAAAAGATATTGACAAAATTGAACGGGTCCAAAGACGGGCTACAAGAATGGTGGAAAGTCTTAAGCATAAAACGTATCAGGAAAGACTTGAGGTCTTTTTCTGCCGTCAGTCTTCTATGTTTCTATGTTTCTATGTTTCTATTTCTACTAGTTTTTCTCATGATTTCTGTCACCCATCCCCTCCCACTTAGGACTGTATGGCTGTAACTTGTTGCTTGTATCTTAAGATTTTTATTAATATTGATTGTTCCTTCGTTGCTTATTTGACCCCTATGACAATCATTAAGTGTTGTACCACATGATTCTTGACAAATGTATCTTTTCTCTTATGTACACTGAGAGCATCTGCACCAAAGACAAATTCCTTGTGTGTCCAATCACACTTGGCCAATAAAGAATTCTATTCTATTCTATCCTATTCTATTCTATTTTATCCCAACCTATCCTATCCTATTCTATTCTATTCTATTCTTGACAAATGCCTCTTTTTCTTTTATGTACACTGAGAGCATCTGCACCCAAGACAAATTCCTTGTGTGTCCAATCACACTTAGCCAATAAAGAATTCTATTCTATTCTATTCTATTCTATCCTATTCTGTTCTATTCTATTCTAAACTTTCTAGAGAACATTTGTCCATACTGATGTCAGGTTAACAATGCCGTAGTTATATCTCTGCAATTGAATCAGCCAGTAGCAATCTCTCGCTGCTGACCATTTTTCTTGAGGATTCCTCCTTGAGCGGCGATATCCAAACTACAAATGAACACTTTGCCGGCAGCGTATCTTGGTTAATTATGTGCCAGTGTTGACTTTTAGTCACCGCAGAGATAGAACACGACCTAAGCGTAGCCCATAAAGTCATCTGCTACAACGTCCTTCCTGTCAATGACCACTTCAGCTTCAACCACAAAAAACACACAAGCACACAACAGACACAAACGTAAACCACTTCAAACTCAACTGTAGGAAATATGACTTTAATAACCGAGTAGTTGATGCCTGGAACTGACTACCAGATTCTGTAGTATCATCACCTAACCCTAACCACTCTTGACCTCACCCGATTCCTAAGAGGTCAGTAAGGGCCGTGCATAAGTGCACCAGTGTGCCTTCTGTCCCCTGTCTTAATGTTTTTCTTTTACTAGTATCATGTATATAAATATTGTTAGATCTTTGTATACCACCAATATATATTTGACAAAATAAATAAATAAAATAAATAAATCTCTAGAAGCTTTGGTCCCATCTAGCTGTCCAAAGTAGCTCCATCAATGCTGTAGTGGAATCTGTCCACTTGACTGTTGATTATCCTCCTCTATCCTTCCACGTGATCATATGGGCTTCTAAACAAAATTTAAAGTCTTTGCAAAATGTGTCTAAAATGTAATAATTTCAGTTTGACCCTTTGTGCCTCAAATTCATTTGTTTGTTTTTAAGCTATTCCATGGTCAAGTTCTTTCCCCCACTCCCTTCTTTCCTCCCTTCATTCATCCATCCATCCACCCATCCATCTATCCATCTACCAATTGATCAAACAACGGTTAAGTTCTTTCCCTCCGTCTCTTTCTCCTTCCCTCCCTTCATCCATCCATCCATCTACAAACTGATCGATCGATCAATCAATCAATCAATCAATGATCAAGTTCTTTCCCTCCCTCCCTTTCTCCCTCCCTCCCTTCATCTATCCATCTATCAATTGATCAATCAATCAATCAATGGTCAAGTTCTTTACCTCCCTCCTTTTCTCTCTCCCTCCCTTCATCCATCCATCTATCCATCTATCCATCTATCCACCTATCAATCTATCCATCTATCCATCGATCAATCGATCAATCGATCAATCGATCAATCAATCAATGGTCAAGTTCTTTCCCTCCCTCCCTTTCTCCCTCCCTCCCTTCATCCATCCATCCATCAATCTACCAACTGATCGATCAATCAATCAATTGATCAATCAATCGATTGATTTACCTGACTGCTTTGATATATCAAAGCTTGAAAACTTTCTCCAAACTCTGATCCAGGGGTATAATAAACCTAGCAAAGGAGAAGTACGTATACACACTTCAGCGAACCGCTAATATAATCCATTTGTGCCATATGGCAGTTTTAAAAATTGAAAAAGAATTGCTCGTGGCATATCCCTAACATTTGAGCTGTCATTTTAATAATCTCCCTTGTTTATGACTAAGTAGTTTCTAAACTGCTCATCATGTGGGCCACCCGTGCCTAAGCATAGCTCTGGTTTGACGCATTTAAAGGCGTCAGATAATATTGACCTGAAACACGTTGTTATTTAGCTGACGTGATTGCCTTAGAAACAAGGTGGCGTGCTTCAAAAGACATCGTGACCACTTTAGATCATCAAGCAGGTTTGGGCCTTACAAGGTCTTTCAGCAGCATTCAGATGGTCAATTGTGCATCATATCCTATGACAGTGATGGCGAACCTATGGCAGGGGTGCTACAGGTGGCACGTGGAGCCATAACTACTGCAACATGGAGCTACCCTTGAAAAGTGTTCGGAGACTTCAGATCGTGCAGAATGCGGCTGTGAGAGCAGTCATGGGCTTGCCTAGATATGCCCATGTCACACCAACACTCCGCAGCCTGCACTGGCTGCCGAACATTTTCCGGTCACAATTCAAAGTGTTGGTTATGACCTATAAAGCCCTACATGGCATCGGACCAGAATACCTTCGGGACCGCCTTCTGCTGCAGGAATCCCAGCGACTGATTAGGTCCCACAGAGTTGGCCTTCTCCAGGTTCCGTCGACAAAAAAATGTCATCTGGCAGGACCCAGGGGAAGAGCCTTCTCTGTGGCGGCCCCGGCCCTCTGGAACCAACTCCCCCAGAGATCAGGACTGCCACCACCCTCCTCGCCTTTGGTAAACTCTTGAAAACCCACCTATGTCGCCAGGCATAGGGAAATTGATATATCCCTCGGCTGTTCCGTGTTATGTTTGATTTGTTTGGATTGCATGATTGTTTCTTAATAAGGGTTTTAAATATTGGGGTTTTTAATATTGGATTTGTATTTTGTATTGTCTGTTGTGAGCCGCTCCGAGTTCTCGGAGAGGGGCGGCATACAAATCTAATAAATAATAATAAAATAATAATAATATCTGCTGGCACATGAGCTGTTGTCCTAGCTCAATTCCAACATACATGTGTGTGCCGGCCAGCTGATTTTTGGCTCACACAGAGGCCCTGGGAGGGCGTTTTTGGCTTCCAGAGAGCTTCCAGAGGGATGGGGGAGGGCGTTTGTACCCTCCCCTGGATCCAGGGAAGCCTTTGGAGCCTGGGGAGGTCAAACAAGAGCCTACTGGGCCCATCAGAAGTTCGGAAACAGGCTGTTTCCAGCCTCCAGAGGGACCTCCAGCAGGCAGGGGAAGCTGTTTTCGCCCTCCCCAGGCATTGAATTATGGGTGTGGGCCCATGCTGCAATTTATTTATTTATTTATTTTATTTATTTATTATTTAGATTTGTATGCCGCCCCTCTCCGCAGACTCGGGGCGGCTCACAACAGAATAAAACAATTCATAACAAATCTAAATTGTAGTTTAAAATATTGAAAAACCCCATTTACTAAACAAACATACATACAAACATACCATTCATAAATTGTATAGGCCCGGGGGAGATATCTCAGTTCCCCCATGCCTGACGACAAAGGTGGGTTTTAAGGAGCTTACGAAAGGCAAGGAGAGTAGGGGCAATTCTAATCTCTGGGGGGAGTTGGTTCCAGAGGGCCGGGACCGCCACAGAGAAGGCTCTTCCCCTGGGGCCCGCCAA
This sequence comes from Erythrolamprus reginae, assembly GCF_031021105.1. Taxonomy (NCBI): domain Eukaryota; kingdom Metazoa; phylum Chordata; class Lepidosauria; order Squamata; family Dipsadidae; genus Erythrolamprus; species Erythrolamprus reginae. Next base: position 2,335,127 of record NC_091959.1, read on the forward strand.
CCGACATTGTTTAGTTGATGGGACCCGGAGAAGGCCCACTCTGTGGGACCTAATCAGCCGCTGGGATTCGTGCGGCAGAAGGCGGTCTCGGAGATATTCTGGTCCAATGCCATGAAGGGCATTATCAGGAGGCCATAGATAGTTTTCCACCTATCATGAATCAGGATATGCAAAATCAAACAAATAAATAAACAAACAACCTCCAGTGTTTGAAATGAGAGGCTGAAATTGGTTGTCAAGTATCTAACGGACTGCTTCGATGGCTTCCTAGAAGCGGAGGCAGCTTAGATGCTATACTGTGATCAAAGAAGGCAATCAGACCGGGCAAAACAAATGAAAGTTGGGTGCCTGTTCATTTCAGCTGTGATTTGTGTGGGAGTTATGCATATAGATTTACTAATTAAACTCTACAAATGCTGTTTGCAAAACGGTTGAAGGGCTGTTATTCCACCCTTCCCTGTTTGTCTTTCTCAAGCATTTTTTTTTTCTCTCGTAATTCAAACGACTCGACTTCTTTCCTTGACTTTGCCAAGCTAATCATTTCCACCCTGGGGCTTAAGTCCCCCCCCCCACCCTGCCCACCCTCACCAAAGACCCTCCAGTGGGCAAGAAAAACGAGTCGCGGATAAAGATGGAGGCAATTACAACAAGCAAAAGGGCAAAATAAATTTATAATTACGCCTCTCTCTTAAATATGCATGGCTGTGCGGTTTAAGATGCTCTACAAATGCCAGCTCTGGGATGGATAATGTCCCTTTGCTGCAACTTTGGAAAACTTTTTAAAGAGTTCTCCGTGCAAACCTAGAGAAACCGCTTGAGTTCACGGCTGAGTTCCCTAAAGACTTCCTCATCTCAACCCTGAAATGGTTCCCAAATTGTAATTTTTAAATGTTAACAGAACATAGGATATTATTACTTCTGCGATAGGATTAATCAGCAATACCAAACACCTTTTTTTTTTTGGTAAGGATTAAAATTTATGTATTTATGTATTTATTTATTTATTTGTTTGTTTATTTATTTATTTATTTATTTATCAGATTTGTATGCCGCCCCTCTCCGCAGACTCGGGGCGGCTCACAGCAATAATAATACAATGTAAACAAATCTAATATTTAAGTTAATTTAAAAAACCCCAATTTAGAAACCAATCATACATACGAGCATACCATGCATAAATTTTATAAGCCTAGGAATCCTTAAGAAAAATGGTCAGCAGCTTACGAAAGGCTAGGAGGGTGGGGGCAACTCTGATATCTGGGGGGAGTTGGTTCCAAAGGGTCGAGGCCGCCACAGAGAAGGCTCTTCCCCTGGGTCCCGCCAAACGACATTGTTTAGTTGACGGGACCCGGAGAAGGCCAACTCTGCGGTCCCGGAGATATTCTGGTCCGGTGCCATGAAGGGCTTTAAAGGTCATAACCAACACTTTGAATTGTGACCGGAAACTGATCAGCAACCAATGCAGACTGTGGAGTGTTGGTGTGACATGGGCATATTTAGGGAAGCCCATAATTGCTCTCGCAGCTGCATTCTGCACGATCTGAAGTTTCCGAACACTTTTCAAAGGTATCCCCATGTAGAGAGCGTTACAGTAGTCGAGCCTCGAGGTGATGAGGGCATGAGTGACCGTGAGCAGTGACTCCCGGTCCAAGTGTTGCATCTACATCTGTCTTCTGCTTTTCTTTTGGCCCAGGATTTCATCGTACCTTTTTTATTTTTTAACAAGAATATACCCCCCCAAAAAAAGTGTTTAAATTAAAAATATAATTCCATCTGCAGAAAAGGAAGTTGAACCTCGGTGACCTCTGCTTTTTTTTCCCCGGCTGTGCAATCTGGCACTTGTCCTTTCCTCCGCTCACTGCGAAACGGTGTAAAATTTAAAAATGTCACCGAATGAATTTGGGGAGAAGATAAAAGAGCCGACCTGGAATCGGTTTTGCATCTATCATGGAAATAACAACCTGCTCGCCTGCATGACAAACGCAAACAAATTGAAACCTCCCTGGCTTCTTTTTTGCAAAAGGGATATAATTGGTAGCTATAAAATTAAGCCAACGTTTTTAAGCTTCTTTGGGGAAATATTTTCCCCCACAATTCATTTAGATTTCTTTCACTTTCTCCCCGGTGGATTTCAACGTTGCGCTAAGGGTAGATTTCTTTTGCTACTGTAACGTGGCCCGTTTAGACAGTGATCCCTAGTGGGTTGGAGCGAAAGACGTGTGACTAATGTTGATTTTAAGCTACCGTATTTTCCAGTGTATAAGATGCACCTTTTATCTCCCTAAAAGAGGCTGATAATTGGGGTGCGTTTTATACTCTCAATGAAGCCTTTTTTTTCCCCAGCCCTAACTGGCTGCTAACGATCGTCCCAGCTCTTACCTTGCAGGCTCTGTCATTGTTTCTCTCTGCAAAGAATGTTTTCCAAGCCCTAAGTCTTTGCAGGGGTTTTTTTTTCATTGCTCTAACTTGCTCCGAGTAAGTTTCTTTCCAGCCCTAATCAGATGCTAATGATGTTCCCAGCTCTTATCCACTTGCAAGCTCTTTCATTGTTACTCTCTGCAAAGAATGTTTTCCAAGCCCTAAGTCTTTGCAGGTTTTTTTTTTCATTGCTCTAACTTGCTCCGAGTAAGTTTCTTTCCAGCCCTAATCAGATGCTAATGATGTTCCCAGCTCTTATCCACTTGCAAGCTCTTTCATTGTTACTCTCTGCAAAGAATGTTTTCCAAGCCCTAAGTCTTTGCAGGGTTTTTTTTTTCATTGCTCTAACTTGCTCCGAGTAAGTTTCTTTCCAGCCCTAATCAGATGCTAATGATGTTCCCAGCTCTTATCCACTTGCAAGCTCTTTCATTGTTTCTCTCTGCAAAGAATGTTTTCCAAGCCCTAAGTCTTTGCAGGGTTTTTTTTTTCATTGCTCTAACTTGCTCCGAGTAAGTTTCTTTCCAGCCCTAATCAGATGCTAATGATGTTCCCAGCCTTATCCACTTGCAAGCTCTTTCATTGTTTCTCTCTGCAAAGAATGTTTTCCAAGCCCTAAGTCTTTGCAGGGGTTTTTTTTTCATTGCTCTAACTTGCTCCGAGTAAGTTTCTTTCCAGCCCTAATCAGATGCTAATGATGTTCCCAGCTCTTATCCACTTGCAAGCTCTTTCATTGTTACTCTCTGCAAAGAAGAATGTTTTCCAAGCCTTTGCATGGTTTTTTCCATTGCTTTACTTGCTCAGTTTGTTTCTTTCCAGGTGCTAATAATTTTCCCAGCTCTTACTGGCTTGCAAGCTCTTTCATTGTTACTCTCTCAGAATAAACTTCTTTTTAAGCCCATAACCAGGGGATAAAATAATGTGCTGAGGCTGACCAGACTATGGATGCTAACCAGATGTAAGCAGATTGTTTTCCCTATTTTCCTCCCCAAAACCTAAGGTGCCTCTTATAATCCGGTGCATCCTATACTCAGAAAAAATTATTTTTATTTATTTATTTATGTATTGGATTTGTATGCCGCCCCTCTCTGCAGACTCGTGGCGGCTAACAACAATGATAAAAAACAACATGTAACAATCCAATTTAATAAAACAACTAAAAACCCTTATTATAAAAACCAAACATACACACAAACATACCATACATAACTTGTAATGGTCTAAGGGAAGGAATATCCTAACTCCCCCATGCCTGGCGACAAAGGTGGGTCTTGAGTAATTTGCGAAAGACAAGGAGGGTGCGGGCCGTTCTAATCTCTGGGGGGAGTTGATTCCAGAGGGCTGGGGCCGCCACAGAGAAGGCTCTTCCCCTGGTGCCCGCCAAACGACATTGTTTGGTCGACGGGACCCGGAGAAGGCCAACTCTGTGGGACCTTATCGGCCACTGGGATTCGTGCGGTAGAAGGCGGTTCCAGATGTATTCTCTGCTTTTCTGCTCCATGACAGTGTTTCCCAACCTTGGCAACTTGAAGATATCTGGACTTCAACTCCCAGAATTCCCCAGCCAGCATCCATATATATTCAAGTTGCCAAGGTTGGGAAACACTGCTCTATGAGATACGAACAACAGGTTACTGGAGCCCCTGAAAAGCGTGAACGGTTTGAACAGATTATCAAAGATTTTTGCCACAACATCAGTAAGGATTGTCAAGCCGAGAATAATGGGACATTAATGGTGAAGGTTCCTGTTAATAGAGAGATGCCGTAGTTATTTTTTTTCCTTCTCTTCCCTCTCATTTTTCACGGAAATGTCTACATCGTTATTTCAAACCAATGACTTCTGGGTTTTTTTGCAAGCGACATAAATTATTTAAAACTTGATCTATTAGACTGAAGATGAAGGCATGACTAGGTCAATAATTTAAAACTGCCAGGTGGTGCTGTACATCAAAATGTAAATTTCCATCAAAGGTCCCAGCGCTCTGTTAATTCAAAGTTGTTTACCTTATCAAGACCTATTAAATATAATACACATCCAGAGAACGATTAATCTCTTCGCAATAGAGAGTAGGATTAACACCAGGGAGAAAATAAACATTTTTTTTTTAAAAAAAGACCTTCTTCTATTAAAGATCCCCCCCCCCCAGTGAATCATCTGTCTTTCAACTAATTAATTGGCATATCAATTCATTAAATAAATGGCCTTTTCTCCTAAATCCTCATTCTGAGCTCCTTTTTTGGCTATATTGAAGGACCTGGAGAAGATGACAGATACTGCCAACAAGGGAATGTGATTAAATCCATGGAGGACAAGGCCAAGACCACAGATTGATGGAGACCATTATTTGGTTCAGTTTTAAGGTGAAGTTAGTCGATGCTTCACTTGCAGTTCATGGAAGCTGATAGATGTCCTCTCCACCTGCAAAAATCATTCCCCCCACCACCAGTTCAAAATGGGTTCAAAGCTCAGCAGCGAGATGATTGAAGGCCAGGGGAAAGGTTTGGGTTAGAGCATGGGTCACTGTTAATATCAGACTTCGAAAGTTATTTCAGCCACCAACTGGTGCTCCGTGAGAAAACTTTGGTGGTCCGCAGAAAAAGTATTCACATTTTTTTACGTTGTAGTAAATCAGATGTCCTCAAACTACGGTCCCTGGGCCACATAGGTGCAGTTAAGGCTTGTGTTGCTGTAGAGAATCTCCCCTTTGGGGTTATTTTGTGGGGGGGAGGTGGAAGAGGGGTGGAAATTTTGACTTGGGGTCTGCTTCTTCAGCCTCATGATGGGGGGGCTTTGGGTGAAGACTGGAGGGAAGAGGTTCTGGTAGTGAAGAGCTGGAGGGCCTCATTCCTGTGGAGCTCCATCATGGCCTGGACCTAGTTGACCATCTCAGCCCACTGAGACTCCAGGTGCAAGGTCTTCCCCTTGCTTGGAAAGCCTATGCTTCTAGTCCTCAGTGAGGTACTTCTGCTGAGCCTCCTTCTTGATTAGATCCAATATGAACTGACCCAACTCTTTCTCGTGGTGGCTGCTTTGCTCCAACAACTGCTTCCTGTTGGGGCCCTAAGGAGCCCAGGCGGGCAGACGAGGTGTTGATGGGAGGGGAGGGCCGAGTCGAGGCTGGCAAGGTGCTCCTCAATGTGACTGACATCAAGTTGGCCAAGCCCACCCAGTCACATGACCACCTAGCCACGCCCCCCCAGCCAGTCATTAGGCAGACCCTTTTGAAATGTCAAAGGATTTTCTGGTACACACAAGGCACAGGTGAAATGCAATCCAATTGCTCACCCAATAACTGGAAATTGAGTCCAATTCTAAAGTCCCAGAGAGTCCACACACAATCTTGAAGAGCACAAAAATCACGACCTTGATGAAACAATGAATCTGATAAACTGCCATGAGCCTAAAACACCAGGTTGCACTTTTATCTGAAGCACTAATTACAGCAGCCCCACCCAACCACAGGTGGCCTCATTTTCTCTTGTAATAATCCTTCAGTTGTTGTCTGCTATGCATCACTCTACGCATGCGTGAATGTGTCATTAATTCTTGTTCAAAATCCAGGGATGATACAGATGATTGATCTCCTCCTGGGCTGTCTGCCAAACTCCCCTCTTCCCTGTCACTCATGCTTCCTTGGTCAGAGGAGACTTCGTCAGCAGATTCCATCGGGAGCAAAACAGGCCTGCGGCATGTGGATGTTCCCCCACATCCACCTGCACATTCGGGCAGGAGCTGGGCCAGAGCTAACCACAACACCCTCCAGCACTGATGATGTCACCTGGTCGGGTAATGAAACATCTACAAGAAAATCAACCAAGAACAACCACAACCTCACAATTCAACCCTGAGCTACAAACGTTCTCTTCTATTGGTACCACATGTTACATTTCTCTCCTGTTTTATATATTTTTTTAAGTGTAAGTCTAAATCTAAACAATAATAATAGTTTACAGCACAAAAACCTCAAAGCACTGGATATTTGTATATTATTCATCTATTGTTTGACAACATGCTATTGACCCAATTAATAATAATAATAATAATAATAATAATAATAATAATAATAATAATAATAATTTATTAAATTTGTATGCCGCCCCTCTCCGAAAACTCGGGGCGGCTCACAACAATAATAAAAACAATATTATAGTAGAACAAATCTAAAGCATATAAAACCTATCATATTTTAAATAACCAATTGTTATGAAAACAGGTGTTTAAAGAAAACAAAACCCGACCATGTCATTATACACCTGTGTTCTAGAAGGAACATAGATTTCCTCTTGATAGGTTTGCAAATCTTCCCTACCTTGTGCACCTTCAAGGATTTACTCTCTTGTTGATTGTTGGTTGCGCGTGGAATATTGCAACATTATATTTTGAACCACCGCTGTTATTTTCAAAGGCGTTTTTTCCAAATTCAACGTTGATAAGAATACTGATTGCAATCAAAGTGGGTTTGCCCCTGTAGCCATAAATTATTATTAGTGATCGGTGAGGAAAAGTAATTTGCAGAGTTTTACCGACACTGTGCGATTTCTCACTCAACCTGTTGATTATTTGATTTGGACAATGAATGGTTTCCTTATGAAATCTATGACACTCTAAATAAATGCGTTTCTTTGGAAGGGTTTATTTATGGTGGATGGAAACTAAGCAACTAATTTAAATTCACAGAACAAGGAATGTCTCATGATGTGAACATCTAATGCAAAGGCGATGCTCAATTTTACCTGATGTGGACCTTTGATTTGCTTAATATGAGCATTTTCACTCACTTTTAAGTGTTACATTGGAAGAGTCAAAAAAAGGAAAAGATATCAGCTGGAACAATGCCATTTTTTTGACATATGTTGTGTCCGTCTTAACTTTTTTGACTTTTTGGAAACTTTTTGGAAACACCCTGCGTTTTCTCTTTCAGTGTCATCATTAAAACACACACACACCTGTTCTGTCGAGCTCTTTGGTAGAATCCTCCCAAAAATGCACAGATACAATTTCAGACACACACAAGTTTGAAAATTCAAAACAATGTTCTTTCTACCGAAAATGCAAATAAACAGAGCACTCTTTTTGTAGAGCAAAGAGCACTCATCTCCAAACAAACTGGTAATTTGTACAAGTCCCTTATCAGTTCTGAGATACTTAGCTTGCAGCTGTGAGGCAATTCACAGTCCTTCTTCTTTCACACTTTGCTCTGGGTTAGTTTCAAAGCGGGGAAAAATCAGCACACAAAGATCAAAGTCAGCAAAGAGTCACGAAACACAACGACCAGATAATCCTCCACAATGGCCAAACCCACAGGCTGCTCTTTATAGCAGCCTCACTAATGACCACAGCCCCACCCAACCACAGGTGGCCTCATTTTCTTTGATAATAATCTCTCAGTTGTTGTTGCCTATGCATCGCTCTCCGCATGCGTGGCTGTATCATGAACTCTTGTTCTGAATCCAAGGAGGAGCTAGAGAATTGATCTCCTTCTGAGCTGTCTGCCCCACTCTCCTCCTCCCTGTCACTCATGTCTTCTTGGTCAGAGGAGCCTTCATCATCAGATTCCACCGGGGGCAAAACAGGCCTGCAGCATGTGGATGTCTCCCCCACATCCACAGTCCTTGCGGCAGGAGCTGGGGCCAGAGCTAACCACAACACAACACCCCACTTTTTTTGATCCCCAAACATGAGAATGCAAAAAAGAAGAGAGAAATCTTCAGTAGACTTAAATAGAAGATGGGGGGAAACTCCGTATGGTCCGTTGCTCTCCTTTATTCAATGCATTAAATATTCCCCGTCTTCCTCTGTCTCGTTTTCAAAATACAATCCCAACTCAATTTGTCAGCCAAAAAGAAGTAGGTGGTGAGCATTGGAGAAGCCTATGACCTTCTACTCAAAGGACAACCTATTGAATCAACAGCAATACGCCTGCTTCGTTCTCCTAAGTGCATTGATTTCTCCAAATGAAATATGAAGCTTTCAGAAGAAATAATCTTCTTTTTCCCCCATTGCTTCCTATTTTTTGGTCCTGTCCCGTCCACGAAGTCAAGCATGCAATATTTGTACTTATGCTACAAAGCATAACTACCCCAGCTTCGATGTTCTGGGTTATTAAATACCAAAGGCGTCCCTTATTGAATTATCGGTGACAAGATAAATAACACTATTATCATAGGTTTTTCCCCCATTACAGGTATGCTTAGAGAGCCTTTCCAATGCCCCAAAAGTAGAAAGGAACGAAAAATCCCTTTTAGACACAGATAAGCAAAGAGTGGAATGAAATCCCGACTTTGCTATCTATTTCCACCTCTCTCTCTCTCTTTTTAATTGCTCTCTGGATCTAATTCCTTCTACTGAACTGAACTTTCTTTTGTAAAGATTTCTCTGATGAAATTAGATAGCTGTGAGATGCAAGTAATTGTTGGCTCTTTTTAACCTTTGTATTTTGTGTAGGGGGAAAAAATGTGTGTTATTCCCAAGAGTGTGCATTAATCACATATTATGCTATGCTGTTAGGGAGTTGGTTTTTGTTTAGATTTCAAACAAAAAATACGCAATTTATACCTCCCTTTTGAACCCCACTGCTCATCTGTTTCAAGGAATGATGACATACCCAATCTTACGGTGGGGATGAGAAGAAACCTGACATTTTTTTTTTCAAAAGAAAAGCAAGCCAACTCCATATAGGAAGTGATCCTCATATATCATATATATTTTCTTCCTTTCATATATCTTCTCTATTTTTACATATTATCTTTATATATATTACTTCGTGTCTATTCTCTTCCATATGTATTGTGTATTGGACAAATGAATAAATAAATAAATGTGTATATTTGACTACTCAGAGATTACTCTGCACACTCCTTAACACTTAACAACTACAATCCATGTACCTGGGCTCAATGTGTACGTCTAACTGTAGGAAGTGGAAGGTTGTTTTTTTTTTAAAAAAAAAGGAATGCAAACCCATAATATTTAAATTCATAAGTAGACTGTGATTATCCTGATTATAGTATCCTAAATGCCAGTAGAATTGTGCAAGGACCTGAAATAATGGCACATATTGTGCTTTCAACATTTATCCATTATTTGAGGGTTTGCTTTTTTAAAAAAAAATGGGGAGGTGATAAAAAAACCTTTGAGAAATTGGTCGTGATCGGCGAATACATACCGCGGGAAAAATAAATTGGTTTCCAAAAACAGCAATGACTAACTTTTAGCCATATTGGCAACAAATGGATTTCAGATGAGATATATCATTCCATATCGCAACTTGAAATAATTTGAAATAATAGATTGCATTCAAATGTTACGAGAGATTTAGATTCTAGATATCAGTAAGTCATACAAATGTAGCACGCTTTTTTAAAAAAATAAATAAATTGCATCTATTTATTTATAAAGCACCTCAAAGTAGGATAAGAAGGGATGCGTGGAAGCTAAGAGAATCAAACTAAGGAGGAATTTCCTGAAAGTGAGAAGTAGAATGCTTGGCTGCATAGCTAGAGGTATAACAAGCAGGAAGAGGGAGGTTGTGATCCCGCTGTACAGAGCGCTGGTGAGACCACATTTGGAATACTGTGTTCAGTTCTGGAGACCTCACCTACAAAAAGATATGGATCAAATTGAAGGGGTCCAAAGACGGGCTACAAGAATGGTGGAAGGTCTTAAGCATAAAACGTATCAGGAAAGACTTCATGAACTCCATCTGTATAGTCTGGAGGACAGAAGGGAAAGGGGGGGACACGATTGAGACATTTAAATATGTGAAAGGGTTCAATAAGGTTCAGGAGGGAAGTGTTTTTAATAGGAAAGTGAACCCAAGAACAAGGGGCCACAATCTGAGGTCAGTTGGGGGAAAGATCAGAAGCAACGTGAGAAAATATTATTTGACTGAAAGAGTCGTAGATGCTTGGAACAAACTTCCAGCAGACATGGTTGGTAAATCCACAGTAATTGAATTTAAACATGCCTGGGATAAACATAGATCCACCCCAAGATAAAATACAGGAAATAGAATAAGGGCAGACTAGATGGACCATGAGGTCTTTTTCTGCCGTCAATCTTCTATGTTTCTATGGGAACAATAAACCAGTGGAACGACTTGCAAACGTGAATCAGTGTCTAGTATTCTAATCCAAGCAAACCTATTATTGGTTTAATCCAAATGCATCCCCGATTCATTTCATGCAAGAGAGAGAAAGCTGTACTGTATTAGCACAGTTCATATGGCAGCTGGTCTCTAGAAGGAGGTTAACAATGCCTTCTAATCTTCTTCAAGAGTAATTAAGAAGGACAATAACTAAACTACGACGAGTGCAACCTGCAAACAAAGCATGATAACAAATAGAAGCAATACCCCAAATGATTCCATGCTTAGTTTCTCCTTCAAAATAGAAAAATATCTTCCCTGCTTTGAAGGAAGGAATACATAATTTCTCCGTGAGGGAAGGAGAAACTTTAAACCACACCACTGTTTACATGCTGTTCTGGTTTTTATTAAAGGGATGTTAAATTCCGTGAGATAGAACTAATCCATAATATGCTTTCAATCCAAAAGCATATAGTGTTTCTTCCATTATTCTTCCCCAATTGCTCCTGTATGTTATGCATACTATAATAATTACGATTTTCCACGTCATAGGACGTTCTAGGTTGTTTTTTGATCCTTGGAAAGAATTAGAAAAAGTCCAGGTTTCAAAGGTCGATTGTGTTGATTGGGTGACATTTGTTATTTTGATAAAACAAAATAGTAAATTTGCATTAAAATTCTAATAGGATGGATTTCTCTTCCAAACCCTTCATTCAACCAAACGATAGACCTTTGAGTTCATCTCTACTAATATCTGTCATGTGGATTACTGTAAGATTGTAGTTTTTGAAATAGTTTGTCATATACTACTGAATCAAAGGCTTTGCAAAACTCTATGAAAATTGCATCTATTGATTTACTTTGATCGAGTTGTGAGGTCCATATGTTTCTCCAGTGTAGGAGTTGCAGGTTAGTGGATAATTATTTTTCTGAAACAGAATTGTTTGTTAGAGATTAGGTAGCTAATTTCTAGGTGAACTCTGATGGATTGATCTATGATCGATTCCATAACTTTGCAGTTGACACAACATAAAGAGATTGGTCTGCAATTTTCAACGTTACTTGGATCTCCTTATTTTGAAGATAGGGATGATTGTGGCTAGTGACCATAAGTTGGGTAGGAGGCTAGTCCTGAAGGATTTTTCAAAATTATGTTTAGAGGTTCAGCTATGGTTGTGGAGAGCTTTTTAAAGAAATATGCACATAGGCCATCAGGTCCAACTTATAATGTTCTTTTTCCTACCTTCTTGGACTGCAAGTCAAAGGGTTAGGGTACAATTGAAACAATTAACTTCTTTTCAAAGTGTCATCTCCTTCTTATGTTTCTCCAAGGAACAGAGAGGGAAATTTGACTCAGAGCTTAAATGTTAGTGAAGCTACCAGTTCATTACACTGAAAAAAATGGAATTACATCCCATTCCCAACTAATAGGTAGTGGGTAGGAAATATCAACCATCAATAAGTGCTTTCTTTCAAATAGTCATTGTTTCAGCAGCAGTAAAAAAAAAATTAAAAAATTACAAGGTTGGGTTTCTGACCTTTTCACTGCTACTGAAATTCAAATGCAATTCAATGAGATCAGCGGAACAAAAAAAAAATTCATTGCGGAACAATTGATGCCCAAAATAGTCAACCAGAGTGCCAGTAAGCTTCTTTCAAGGAAAAGGCCAGTGGGAATCCGAGACACAGTTACAGGCTTAGTAAAGAAAATTCCAAGGACATATTTTTTACAACAAAAGGCTAGAATAGCCAGTCGCTATTTTCAGCTGCAGCGGAGCCTTCAAACCATGTCACTTCTTTGCTGAGGTCATTAACAGAGAAGGAATTCATTCCAGAAACCAACCGTTAGAGTTATGTGAAATACTGAAGATGCAGTTCAAAGACATTTGGACAGAAACTTCAATCTTGTGAAAATCGTAAAAAGAAGGAGGGAGAGAGGAGGAGAAGGAAGAGAAAGAGAAAGAGAAGAAGGAGAGGAGGAGGAGAGAAAAGGGAGGAGGAGGAAGAAGAGAGGGAGAGGGACAGGAAAAGGAAGAGGATAACGGAGGAGGAAGAGGAGAAGTAGGAGGAAGAGGAAATGAAGAAGAAGAAGAGGGGGAGGGGGAGGGGAAGGAGGAAAAGAAGGAGGAGGAGGAGGAGGAGAGAAGAAGAAGAAGAAGAAGAAGAAGAAGAAGAAGAAGAAGAAGAAGAAGAAGAAGAAGAAGAAGAAGAAGAAGAAGAAGAGACCACATTTGGAATACTGTGTTCAGTTCTGGAGACCTCACCTACAAAAAGATATTGACAAAATTGAAGGGGGTCCAAAGACGGGCTACAAGAATGGTGGAAGGTCTTAAGCATAAAACGTATCAGGAAAGACTTCATGAACTCCATCTGTCTAGTCTGGAGGACAGAAGGGAAAGGGGGGACATGATCAAAACATTTAAATATGTGAAAGGGTTAAATAAGGTCCAGGAGGGAAGTGTTTTTAATAGGAAAGTGAACACAAGAACAAGGGGACACAATCTGAAGTTAGTTGGGGGAAAGATCAAAGGCAACATGAGAAAATATTATTTCACTGAAAGAGTAGTAGATCCTTGGAACAAACTTCCAGCAGACGTGGTTGGTAAATCCACAGTAACTGAATGTAAACATGCCTGGGATAAACATACATCCATTGTAAGATAAAATACAGGAAATAGTATAAGGGCAGACTAGATGGACCATGAGGTCCTTTTTCTGCCGTCAGACTTCTATGTTTCTATGTTTCTAAGAAGAAGAAGAGGAGGAAGAGGAGGAAGAGGAGGAAGAGGAAGAGGAAGCGGAAGAGGGAGAGGAAGAGGAAGCCGCTGCTTCTCGAGAAAGGAAAGGAGCTCCTTTCATTGAACAGAATCAAGTAGGATGGATGAAGGACGATTCACGCCCCATTTTAATCATTAAAATTCCGCCTTTCCTCCCTGGATGGACGTAGCTGCCAGCTTCTCATCTGAGCCTCCCAGAAAGTGGTGTTGTCCTTGGGTGAAAATGGTTGAACTTGGAATGAGAGCTAAATTGGCTTCTTTGATCAGAGGGGGGGGGAGGGGGGGCAATGTCTACATTTATGGTTGAATGGAAATTCCTGATAGACTTTTTACCCAAAACCGAAGGGGGGAAATTGCACCGATGGCTTGTGGTTTGATGATTAGGGAAAAGCAATGAGTAACAGGGGGAAAGGTAGCTTCTTTTGTAACCATGGAGATAATGTTGATATCACACTTATGTCTGCTGCAAGGGAAATGGGAGTCTCCTTTCCATTTGCTTTTCACTCATTCTTTCTTTCCTTTTTTCTCTCATCCTTTCTTTCTTTCTTTTTATTCGTTCGGCTTCGTATCAGTTTGCATTAATTTTTCATGTTCTTTGAATTGCAGTTCTGCGAATAGTCAAACTATGGAGGACATTTTAAAAGGGGTAGGAAGGGAGGGAGGGAGGGAGGAAGAAAAAGAGCAAAGAAAGGAAAAAGATGGAAGGAAGGAAAGGAGATAAAAGAGGAAGGAAGGAAGGAAAAGAGCAAAGAAACGAAAAAGATGGAAGGAAGGAAAGGAGATAAAAGAGGAAGGAAGGAAGGAAAAGAGCAAAGAAAGGAAAAAGATGGAAGGAAGGAAAGGAGATAAAAGAGGAAGGAAGGAAGGAAGGAAAAGAGGGAAAGAAGAAAGAAGGAAAAAGAGGAAGAAAGAAAGAAAGAAGGAAAGGAAAAAAAGAGGGAAGGAAGGAAGAAGGAAAAAGAGCAAAGGAAAGAAGAAAAAGAAGGAAGGAAGGAAGGAAAGAAAAAGAGAGAAGGAAGGAAGGAAGAAAAAAGAAGAAAGAAGGAACGAAAGAACGAAGGAACAAAGGAACGAAGGAAAGATTTTTCTCTATTTTCCAGCCTCAGCAGCCTAAGCCTAGCATAATTTAAGAAATGACTGCTTTTCAATTCCACTGGTTTGCTTGTTTATGATATCTTTGAAAATGCACACCGCTAAGCGCATCCCCCCCTTGCTGACCTCAAAGCATCTATGTAGAATTCAAAGGCCACCAGCTGTTAACAAAAAGAAGAGACAATCCATGAAAGAAAACGTCTATAAGAAATATGCTTCCCTAAGGAATGCTTGGCTTCCTTTGGAACATCAGTTCTCCAACCCATGGACCAATTTATGGCGCACACATGGATAATTTGCTTTTAACTGTTCTTTTACTGGGTTGTTTTAAATTCCATCTCTGCCCAATTCAATAACCACCTCCTCCCCCCCCTCTCCCTCTCTCTTATTCTCTCTCTCTCTCTCTCTCTCTCCCACTCTCTCTCTCTCTCTCTCATTCTCTCTCTCTCTCTCCCACTCTCTCTCTCTCATTCTCTCTCTCTCTCTCATTCTCTCTCTCTCTCATTCTCTCTCTCTCTCTCATTCTCTCTCTCTCTTTCTCTCTCATTCTCTCATTCTCTCTCATTCTCTCATTCTCTCTCATTCTCTCTCATTCTCTCTCATTCTCTCTCTCTCATTCTCTCTCTCTCTCTCTCATTCTCTCTCTCTCTCTCTCATTCTCTCTCTCTCATTCTCTCTCTCTCATTCTCTTTCTCATTCTCTCTCTCTCTCATTCTCTTTCTCATTCTCTCTCTCATTCTCTCTCTCTCTCCCCCCCCCCATTTTATGGGTTCTGGATGTCCTTGTTTGAGCCATATATCTCTGTCTCCTGCCTTAAGAGACGACGACCACCAAGACAGATTCAAAACAGGTTTCCTGGCAAATACCAGGGCTTTCAACAATGAAAAGGAATGAGCTCATAAACACCAAACCTGCCATAGTTTCAAGGGCGCAAGGCAAGAAACCAAGAGAATTAACTCGATGTTTCGCGTTGGTCCAGATCAACGTTGATAGTAGTAGGTGACAACTGCGTTGCCTAACCCAAGAGTATCAATTCCATATTTGTACCAATCCATTAAACATTTAGTTACATGCAGACCCAAAGATAGAACTGAGTAATATGCAATATAGAGAAAATATATATAAGAAGGGTTGTTTTGCTGTGTGTGTTTTTTAGATGTGGATAGATGGGAGTCATTCAACACTGTTTAGATATGTGTCTCAGAATGAATATTATTTCTGTATCAATTTATATTCTGAGAAGAAGGCCTGTTTAAATAACTGGAAAATATTTTCAGAAAGTAAATTTTGTTTGGAAAAACATTATGGGGTTCTTCGATTCTGAGAATATATTTACAGAAAATGCAATCTTCCAATTTGGATCTGTGCCATCAAGCTTACCGATTGTCAAGTATTAAATATTGGAAGTCAACAATCAATGTTAATTTTCTAAGTTCAGCAATTTTGGAATAGATAGATATAAACAAAAGCCCTTTGGTTTGGTGGACGATATTAGAATCTAAATGCAGTCCAGTATCTCTGAAAACAATTATATTGGAGAGAAAACTACAGAATATGACGTTTAATAAAAAAGATTCAATACTTTTATTTTCATGCTAAATTGACCTTATGGGGGAAATGTAATATTAAAAATTAGGGACAAGTGTTTTGGTTAAAAATCAGCTTTCAAGTCTGCCTTATCTCCTGTGAGGCTAGAAAATAATGAATATTAATTTTTCCCTACAATGCAAAGCACAGTCTAGGCATCCTGAAAGCAATTCAAGATTGGTCAACTAATGACCTTTAATTGCAACAAGAAGAACATAGGTGGGTTTTTCTAAGCAATGGGCTTAGATTAGATTTTTTTTTTCATTTTCTTCCTAGGAGTCTACAAAATTTCTCATAACGAGGAAAAGTGTAGTAAGTGTTGTACCTCATGATTCTTGACAAATGTCTCTTTTCTTTTATGCACACTGAGAGCATCTGCACCAAAGACAAATTCCTTGTGTGTCCAATCACACTTGGCCAATAAAGAATTCTATTCTATTCTATTCTACTCTGTTCTACTCTGTTCTATTCTATTCTACTTTACTCTACTCTACGCTAGACAAATGTATCTTTTCTTTTTATGTACACTGAGAGCATCTGCACCAATGACAAATTCCTTCTGTGTCCAATCACACTTGGCCAATAAAGAATTCTATTCTATTCTATTCTATTCTATTCTATTCTGTTCTATTCTATTCTACTTTACTCTACTCTACTCTAAACAAATGTATCTTTTCTTTTTATGTACACTGAGAGCATCTGCACCAATGACAAATTCCTTCTGTGTCCAATCAAGACTTCTGTTCTGTTCTATTCTGTTCTGTTCTAATTATTCTATGTTTCTAACAAAACAGTGAGTAGAGAAACAAATTCCACAATTTGGCCTGGCCAAACATTTTGCTCGTGATGTAGTTGAAACCCCGCCAATTGCCAGTGGGTCAAAGAATCCTTCCACCCCCCCCCAAAAAAATATTAATTGCTCATTTCTGCTCATCAATGTGACTTTCTAGGGTGTCAAATGGTGTGCGGCACACTCGGAGGCTGTTTTTTCTTTGAAGTTAAATTCAGGGAGCCTGTGGCATTAATAATCCAAAGTTTTGCAACGGAATCAAAGTAAGGCACGCCACAAGACATCCAGGCCTCCTTAACCAGGAAAGGAAGCTTCGCATTAGGGTTCCTTTATGGAGAGATGGTTTCTTTTTTTAACTCCTTTATGCAAATGGTATTGGTTTAATTTGCATACAGCTGTAAATCTTGCTCGCCAGCACAGAAGCAAGTTTTAAATGCACGCACAACTTTGGTGTTGAAAAAATTAAAAGAAACAACAGTAAGCTTTTGGAAGAGGGTAGCGTTGATGAGAGGCCAAGAGCCTTGAGACAACTCCTTCTTAGCAATTTTTTGAAAGGATGATGGTGGGGTGAGTGTGAAGAAAGAGGCTATGGCGTTGAGTGGAAGCCACTCCAGGAAAGGAGAAGGTGTTAGTACTATGTACAAGACAGTTGGGTTTGCAATGTATAAACAAGCTAACAATGGATGTTTATATGTATGGAAGTACTATAGCTTTAAGAAGCTGTGTTGCAAATTGCCAGAAGAGGGAGCCAGAAAGCAGGATTCTCTTTCTCTGTTCTTTCTGCTGATTCACTGTGACTGATGTTGCAAACTCTGTGTTAGTTCGATGCATTTGTAAGCTGTAATGTATGTCTGATATATAAGACAAAGGGCTTGTAATATTATTATTGTATTGAGAGATATTGACTGATTTTAATGTGTATGACCAGACTGTTGAACTTGACTGTGCTATTTCTAAAGTAAACACTATTTTATACACTTTAATGTGTCTGTTTTACTTTAGCATATGACTGAATAATTACTCATATCTCCTGGATATCTGCTGGAAACCCACGTTTTCCTCTGTGCATGTCCTTGATAACTCAAGAGTCGTTCTGCACACTCCTTAACAGAAGGAGAAGGCCGTCAGGAAGTTCTTCCTCAACCTGGAAATAAGGAAGAACTTCCTGACGGTCAGAACGATCAATCAGTGGAACAACCTACCAGCGGACGTTGTGAACTCCAATACTCTGGACATTTTTAAGAGGAAATTGGACTGCCATTTGGCTAGGATGCTATAGGGTTCCTGCTTAGGCAGGGGGTTGGACTTGATGACCAGCATGGTCCCTTCCAACTCTAACAATAAATAAAAATAAATAAATAAATAAATAGGGCTCAGATCTCCTTTCTTTCTTCATATCACTTTCCAATAGGAGTGACCTCATTACTTAAAGAATAATTTGGAGTTGCTTTGCACCAAATTCAATCAAGCAAAACGAGCAAACAAATAATAAAATTATCCTCAAAACCCAAGCTATCCGAAGTGGAATCAATAATACACGTGAGATGCTAGTTGACTTTATTTAAAGAGTTTATTCCAGACACCAAAGCTGTGAGGTCAGGTAGTGATGGAGGAGCACTTATGTTACCTCACTGAGGTTCTTAGTTAGCCTGAACCTTCACCCTCCCTTGCCACCCACTCCCCCCCCCAGGAAAGAAAGAAAAAAAGAGCAAAGTTTGCATCCATATATCCAGTAGAATCAAGTGCCCTGAAATACATTATTGCTACATAACAGATTTTGAGAAACAGCCAACTTTAGGGTGAGGGGCAGTTCCCAAGCACGGGTCAAGCAAAATCTTTGGAAACCGCCTCCACAAAATTGGGCGCGGACATAAGGATACCGATGGTGCAGATGATGGTGAAGACCGAGAAGGCCATCAAACAGAGGCGGTCCACCACCGAGGCGGCAAACTTCCACTCATTGCAAATCGCTTGAGCCTCGTCCTGGTCTCTGAACCGATTGGCGATATACCGGATCTCCTCCAGGATCTTCGCGAGATCCGAGTCCGTTTCAGAAGAGTGACTGTTGTGAAGGATGTTCTCCTCGTCCGTGGGAGAACAAGCCATCCGTCCGCAGATCACCCCGGAATCGGTGGTCGGGGTGCAGTGGACACCTTCCAGGCCACGGAAGCCAATATAGAGCATATTCCCATTGCTGGATTGCTGGCCGCTGACCGTATTGATCTCCATGCTTGAAATGCTACAACGTTGTTTGTGTTGGCAAGCTGGCCGTACTCGGCCTTCTCCGGGCCTCTTCATCCTCAGGAACCAGGCACACCAGTTGAGGAGGATAATTCTGGTCTGGAAAAGACAGAGAGATTAGCTCATTTGGTATTGTTTTCTGTATGATCTAATTATTCTATATTCTATTCTATTGTCTATTCTATTCTATTCTACTCTACTCTACTCTACTCTAGTCTATTCTTCTATTCTATTCTATTCTATTTTATTCTAGTCTAGTCTAGTCTAGTCTTCTAGTCTATTCTATTATAGTCTAGTCTAGTCTTGCCTAATCTAGTCTAGTCTATTTTTCTATTATATTCTAGTCTATTCTATTCTACTCTAGTCTAGTCTATTCTTCTATTCTAGTCTAGTCTTGTCTTATCTAGTCTAGTCTATTATTCTATTCTATTCTATTCTAGTCTAGTCTAGTCTAGTCTATTCTTCTATTCTATTCTATTCTAGTCTAGTCTAGTCTATTATTCTATTATTCTATTATATTCTAGTCTATTCTAGTCTAGTCTATTCTTCTATTCTATTCTATTCTAGTCTAGTCTAGTCTTTTCTAATCTAGTCTAGTCTAGTCTAGTCTTCTATTATATTCTAGTCTATTCCATTCTATTCTATTTGAGGTAATTCTTGGTTCCATCACTTCACTGTCACTGTTGTGTTGACCTCTGTTTATTTCTGCCTCTCTGTCCTTCATCATTCTTGGCTAATTATTTCGGCTACATTTAATTGGGCTCTTTCAACAGTGATTTCTTTTTAACTGTCTGAACCAGATATCTCTTTTTCTGATACAAGGACATCAGCGTTTGGTAGGAGTCTATTCTATTCTATTCTATGACATATGTATCTTTTCTTTTATACACACTGAGAGCCTATGCAACTAAGACAAATTCCTTGTCTGTCCAATCACACTTGACCAATGAAGAATTCTATTCTCTCCTGTCCTATCCTATCCTATCTCATTCTATTCCATTCCATTCTATTCTAATTATATATATGAGGCACTGAGACTCACCCATGAATTCCACCGTTGAACATTGACAAGCAAAACTAATTCTACTTTGTTGTAAACCTATGTTAACATTTTGTCTAAAAGGAGAAATATTTGAAGTTGGCAACCATAAGAGAAAACTCTCTACTATGAAGTTTTCTGATGATGTTTGGTGGAAAAATAACCACTTTATGCTCCAGTTGCAAAAAAACTCCGTGCCAAACCGTACAGCAAGGAAAGGAACTTGGACCCCTTCTCAACGGTACCCCAGATGCCTCCTGAAAGTTTAAAAAACATTAGCTTTATGCAGCTGAAGAATTTTCTGCCTGCTGGGAGGGGGGAAAAAACGATACGTATTCCTCTATTTTCAGTCTTCTTTATTTATTGATGATGAGTTGGCTGCTTGAATGAACTTCAGAGATGAAGAGGCGGAGCAAAGTATCTGAATAAATAAAACATACATCGCAGTAACTCCTGATACTTGGCAGCAGGAAGCAGTGAGGGAGCGATGGTCGGTTGAACTCCAGGTAGCAGAAATCACTACACATCTCTCTCTTCTGCCTGGGAAAATATTCTCATATTTCCTACAAGGGGTGGGCGGTGGGTATGCTTTGAGGCTGGTTGGGTGGTTCTTAATGGATTTTTTATTTTGAAAGAACAAAATGGTAAATTTGCATTAAAATTCTAATAAGATGGAT
Organism: Erythrolamprus reginae; assembly: GCF_031021105.1. NCBI lineage: Eukaryota > Metazoa > Chordata > Lepidosauria > Squamata > Dipsadidae > Erythrolamprus > Erythrolamprus reginae. The sequence goes on from NC_091959.1 coordinate 2,355,832, forward strand.
TTGTCTTCCAAACCCTCCATCAAGCAACCGATAGAGCTTTGAGTTCATCTCTGCAAATATCTGATTAGGATAGCCAAGGCATATACCTGTGTGTAGCCATGGTATAACAGAACAGTTATTTTTTGCCTAAAATATCTTTCCCTTGCAAAAGAATAATAATAAATATATTGTTGGACTAATGTGCCCTTCTTGCATACACACACATTCTGTTCACTTGTCATGTGGACTATTGTAATGTAAACCTTCCCACCTTCCCTCTTTCCCTCCTTCCCTCCTTCCTTCCTTCCTTCCTTCCCACCCTCCCATCTACCGTCCTTCCTCCCATCGCTTTCTTTCTTTCTTTCTTTCTTTCTTTCTTTCTTTCTTCTTCTTTTCTTTCTTTTTTGGTTGAACTTCAGGTAGCAGAAATCACTGTGCATCTCTCTCTTCTGCCTGGAAAAATCTCATATTTCCTACAAGGGGTGGGCGGTGGGTATTCACCTGCCGCTGTGGCTGGTCGGGTGGTTCTTAATAAAATTCTGCAAAAAATGGTGCTTACCCACTTTGGCATTTTCCCACCTTCGGGGTCATGGTGATGATATTGGAGGACAATGACCGTTACCACCACCGAAAGTCCGACAATAATCATGGTACTGGCAAAATACTGAGCTAGGGAAAGAAACAAGAAATACATTTTTCTAAAATAGCATTTAGACTTATATACCGCTTCATAATTCTTTCACAGCCCTCTCTAAGCGGTTGACAGAATCAGCTTCTGGCCCCCAACAATCTGGGGCCTCATTTGACCCACCTTGGAAGGAAGGAAGGAAGGAAGGAAGGAAGGAAGGAAGGAAGGAAGGAAGGAAGGAAGGAAGGAAGGAATAGCAAGAGTAAGAGCACTTAGACTTGGTGCTCTTGATGCTTTCACAGCCCTCTCTAAGTGGTTTGCAGAATCAGCCTCTTGCCCCCAACAATCCAGGTCCTCATTTGACCCACCTGGGAAGGAGGGAAGGCTGAGTCAACCTTGAGCCAGTGGCCACAGCTGAAAGGTGATGATCAAGGCTCAGCTATGGATCCAGGAGGACTCCAAAGTTGTGAACCCCCTCTGAAACCCCATCCTCCCTCAAACAATGGACAGATAGATTGAATAGTCCTTAGGAGGAAATGCCCCCAGCCATTCGGTCCTGTCTGGGTTGAGCTTGAGCCTGTTGTTTTGGAGACTCTATTGCAAGATGGAAAAGAGTTTAATTCTTTGAAAGGGACTTACCAATTAACGGCACAGAATCCGATGTTGCGGGCATGATTTCAGCTACCAGGAGCATAAAAACCGTCAGAGATAACAAAACTGTGATTCCTGGAAAAGGAATGATGCAGAACAGGCTGAGTTTGAACAAAAGTCAGAAAAGAACAGAACAGAGCACCAGAACAGGCTGAGTTTGAATGAAAGGGATTAAATATACCAAAGTTCTCCATTTTGGCAACTTTTCAGGTGGAGATTTCACTTCAGAGTTTTTGGTTTTTGAGAATTGAAGTCCCTTCTGCTCATGGCAAGAATAGGACTTGTAATTAGCACATCTGGCTTCAAAAATCAAGATGGACCATACACAACTGACTCAGTCGATAACAACAATGGGATGAAACTTCAGTTTTAGAAATCAGAATTATTCCTATATAAACCAGTGACCACAAAAATACCAGTGATTAACAGAAATGTAACGTCTATAAAAGCTGTGAGACATGACAGTCAACAAAGAGGTTGACTTGTCTCTGTTGTATATATGTACAGTTTCCTTCTCTTTTTCTTTCTTCTTTTCTTTCTTTTGTTCTTCTTCTCTTTCCTTTTCTCTTCTTTAACTCTTCTTCTTTTCTTTTTATTTTATTAATGTGTTGTACTTTTCTCTCCTTTTTATTCCAGTAAGACGTTAACTACCTATTATGATAGAGGCTTAATGCAAAAATTATATATTTGTATTTGTTTTTATATTCCTCGTGCTCAAATTTCTCTCTTGTGATTTGTACGTGTGGATACACACATATTGTGGTGTTGTTCTTTCTTCAATAGAGAAACTTTTAAAAACATGGACATTAGATTACAGCAAAGAATGAAGGGAAACTCTGCTGCAATTCAATGTTCATCGAGATTTTTACAGTTGGATGTAGCAAGTCTAAACAACCGGAAGCACAAACTCAATTCACTTCTTGGCCAGTTAGCAAACGAAGCAGATCTCAGTGACACCTCTGGTTATTTTTCTTGTAAGTTTCAAGGTCATAAAAGTTATATGGGCTACAATTTCCTCACTGGATGGTTTGACTTCCTTCCCTCCCCGCTCCTGATCCAATTGTTCTACGATTTCATGGACACTTCTTTCTACCTGCTTTCCCGCATGCTTTTAACGCAGGAGGTGACCTTCAGTGAGAAAAAGAGAATCGTCCCTTTACCAAGTGAAATTTTCTCTCCCGAGTCAGCTGGGAGCAGGAAAACCAGAAGGGCCAGCGCTGAGATCAGGACGCAAGGGACGAGAAGATTAAGTCCGTAATACAAGGTCCTCCGTCGCATTGTGATGGTAAAGGTCACATCTGGATAGGGCTCTTTGCAACAGTCGTAGAAGGATTCGGTCCTCTTGCCTGGAACTCCTGCATGGGAAGAACAAACATTGAGATGGAGCAGCCATTGGGGGAGGAAGGAGGAGGAGGAGGAAGAGGAGAAGATAGGGGAGGAGAAAATGGAGAAGATAGGGGAGAAGGAAGTGGAGGAGAAGATAGGGGGAGGAAGAGAAGATAGGAGAGGAGGAGGGCAAGAAGGGAGGAGGAGGAAGAAGAGAAGAAGATAGGGGAGGAGGAAGAAGAGGAGGAGGAGATGGGGAAGGAGGAGGAAGAAGAGGAGGAGGAGGAAATAGGGGAGTAGTAGTAGGAGATAGGGAGGAGTAGGGAAAGAAGGGAGGAGGAGAAAGAAGAGGAGAACAAGGGAGGAGGAGAAGGAGGAGGAGGAAATAAGGGAGTAGTAGGGGGAGATAGGGAGGAGTAGGGGAAGAAGGGAGGAGGAGAAAGAAGAAGAAGAGAACAAGGGAGGAGGAGGAAATAGGGGAGTAGTAATAGGAGATAGGGAGGAGTAGAGGAAGAAGGGAGAAGGAGAAAGAAGAGAACAAGGGAGGATGAGAAGGAGAAGGAGGAAATAGGGGAGTAGTAGGGGGAGATAGGGAGGAGAAAGAGGAGGAGGGGAAGGAAGGATGAGGAGGAAGAAGAGGAGAAGATAGTGGAGGGGGGAGAGGAAAAGGAGGAGGAAATAGGGGAGGAGGAGGAGGAGAAAGAGGAGGAGGGGGAGAAGGGAGGAGGAGAAAGAAGAGGAGAACATAAGAGAGGAGGAGGAGGTAGGGGAGGAGGAGGGGGAAGTTATTTAGATGCCAACTGAATCAATGCACATTGAGCAAATGTAGAAGAGTGGACCAATGGGAAGATTAAAAACACTTCCAACTATCTGCCTCTCATAAAACCCATCCTCCCTCTCAAGCTGTCTTCCGTGAATCTGCTACTGAGGTTGTAAAAACTATTCCCGGGCCTCTTGTTTTGTGATTAGCTCTCACCAGAAAGACTTGACAAAGTGGCCCATTTTTTAAACCTTCCGACTTAATAATTTACAAGGTGGCGGAGGCATCGGGGGTGGGCCCTACGGTGGAATTGCCAAATTCTCCCTGCCCGAGGGTTGGCGGCTGCAAAAAATCCTGGCCTTCTTTTAATGAATGGTCAGGAATATGGACAATTAAGGAGCATCAAATTGTGATAGCAGCCCCCTCCCACACCACCCCAGCTGTCCTGTTGTTTTTTTACAACAGGGGCAATAAAAAGAACAACTTTTTTTTACACAGAGTGCAGTAAAGCAGCATCTGTGAGCTTTCTCGCTGCCATAAAGATTCCCCCAGGTAGGATAACGCTCCTGAAATGTTGAGGTTTGGTTCCAGCCGTGCCCTTAATTCAATTTCGGCATTGGCTTCCAAGACCGTTCAACCATGGTTGACCTCCAGGGTGAATGAAGGGGCTGGGCAGCAGATGCTGGATCTGGGCTGATAGGACCACCACCATCACCGGCCTGTTTGGATTCATCTCCATTGCTGGCTGCCTGAGAAGGCCATCCAAGAATGACCATCCGTCAACCCAATCCACACCACCCAGTAGAGACCTCCTGAAGAGCCTCCTCCATCATGCAGCCCCTTATTGGCCACACAGGGTGGGTCACATCCTTGGCCTTGGTTTTTGGCACACCATGGAGCTGTAGATCCCTGAAGAGGAATCTTCTTCAGGACTTGGGGAGATGATGGACAGCTTGGGGTGCTTATAGCAATTATCCCCAATTGTTTTCTCTTGTGACTCTCATCTTCAGTTCACAGAAGTCGTGGTGGAAGGGAGCTCACAAACTATGGTCATAAAGAGTCAACTGTGGTCTATAAGAATGCATCCCCATTCCTTCTTTCTTTCTTTCTTTCCTTCCTTCCTTCCTTCCCTCCTTCCTTCCTTCTCTTTGCCTTTTCCCTTTCCTTCCTTTCTTCTTTCCTTTCTTCCCTTTGCCTTGTCCCTTCCTTCCTTAATTCCTTCCTTTCTTTTCCCTTTCTCCCTCCTTCCTCCCCTTTCTTCTTTCTTTTTTCTTTCTTTCTTTCCCTTCCATTTTTTCTCTTTCTTTCTCCTTTGTTTTTTATTTTTCAATGCTGTTGGTTTTATAACATCTGAACCACCCACTATTCAACCAGAGTGGAGAGGGAAGGAGGAAAGTCCTGTTTGTAAAGATGACCCGTGGATTTAGGCTTACCAACCAAGTCCCACTCTCCATTCGAAATGTACCCGGAGATTTCTGCCTCTTGCATCTGGAGATCAAGTGACCAGCCTCCATAGGTCCATGATCCAAACTTCAATTTACAGTTCTGGACATCGAAAGGAAACCAGCGGACATCGATTGAGCAAGAACTCTTGAAAATCCCTACATTGGAGTGGGAAGAAATAAGGAAGGATCTGTAGGAAGTTAGCACCCACCCCTCTCCTAGAAAAAAAAATGAAATATCTCCGGGTCCCGTCGACTAAGCAATGTCGTTTGGCGGGACCCAGGAGAAGAGCCTTCTCTGTGGCGGCCCCGACCCTCTGGAACCAGCTCCCCCCAGATATCAGAGTTGCCCCCACCCTCCTTGCCTTTCGCAAGCTCCTTAAAACCCACCTCTGTCGTCAGGCATGGGGGAATTGAAATTTCCCTTCCCCCTAGGCTTATAGAATTTATACATGGTATGCTTGTATGTATGAGTGGTTCTTTAAATTGGGGTTTTTAATTTTAATATTAGATTTGTTTACATTGTCTTTTTATATCGTTGTTAGCCACCCCGAGTCTTCGGAGAGGGGCGGCATACAAATCTAATTAATAATAATAATAATAATAATAATAATAATAATAATAATAATAATTTTTTTTTTTTTAAAGGGCAGAATATTATATGGAATATCACTGGCTGAGAAATGGAGAAACATGCTTTTAGGCAGGAAAAAAGACTCACTTCTAGTAGCTTTGTCAACGTGCCATCAAGGAATGGTCCAGCTCACTCATCCCACTCTAACCACTGCACCACCTAGCTCTTATTTCTTTCTTCTTGTAACTATTTTTTTTTTCATTTGGATTGCTGTGATTTCAGTTTGTTCGCTTGTTTACATATCTCCAGCTAGATTTCTTCCTTGTACTTTTGGCCTGAGAGAATGACTTGGTGTTCCTTTTCTATAAATATTTCTAAAAGTCAATCCTGCCACGGCTATCTCTGCACCTCTGTGGGTTTGTATGACCCCTGATCTGTAGGGTCAGAGCTGGGGTGGCGCAGGGGTTAGAGTGCAGCCCTGCAGGCTACTTCTGCTAACTGCCAGCTGTAGTTCAGCAGTTCAAATCTCACCACCGGCTCAAGGTTGACTCAGCTTTCCATCCGAGGTGGGTCAAATGAGGACCCAGATTGTTGGGGGCAAGAGGCTGATTCTGTAAACCATTTAGAGAGGGCTATAAAAGCACTAGGAAGTGGTATATATGTCTAAGTGCTAATGCTATCTTCCTTCCTTCCTTCCTTCCTTCCTTCCTTCCCTAACTCTGCCCATTGCTAGCAGTTCAATCTTCACCAGGCTCAAGGTCGACTCAGCCTTCCATCCTTCCAAGATGGGTCAAATGAGGACCCAGATTGTTGGGGGCAAGAGTCTGATTCTGTAAACCGCTTAGAGGGGGCTATTGAAGCAGTATATAAGTCTAAATGCTATTTTTTATTATATGTTTTTTATCTATACCCATTATCATACTGAAACAACAGCATCTCATTGTTGAAAGCATGTCAGGACTCCTGAGACAGGTGTTAAATTTCCCCAGTATCCCAGTCATTCATACCTGGAGGAAGATACTGACAGTATCCTGAAGAATTGACCAAAACATTTGTATGGAAAGTAGCATCGAATCGTTCATCAGCACTGGGGATAAACAGCAAAGAAAAAAGAAATTTGTTTTATTAGAATTAAACCCCACAAACAAAAAAAGAATAATCTTTGGTCAAAATATCCAGTATCTAGTAAACAAAGTCCATTTCCCATCACATTGAATACCAATTTTCTAAAACGTTTCACAGAAATGTGATTTTCTGGAATAGCATCTGACTTACAACCACAGTGGAGCTAAGTGAGAAAGTTAGTGACCGAAATCTTTCTAAATCCTTCCCTAAGTGGATTGTTCTGTTCTCATTACATAACAGATTAAAATGTTTCTCTAATTTTACCCATAATAATCATCCTTCTTTTTCAAAATCTGCTATCTACTATATTTAATTCTTGACTTTTGGTACATGCATTTTAACTCGTGCTGCCTCTTTAATCCTAGTTTTGTCTCCTGGAACTGCTACCAATCAATTCAATTTTTATTCTAGTTAGGGGAAAGATCAAAAGCAACATGAGAAAATATGATTTGACTGAAAGAGGAGTAGATGCTTGGAACAAACTCCCAGCAGACGTGATCCTATTCTTTTTAATATATTTGTGAGTGACATAGGGGAAGGTTTGGTAGGGAAGGTTTGCCTATTTGCCGATGACTCTAAAGTGCAATAGGGTTGATATTCTGGAGGGGTCTGTAACATGGTAAATGATTTAGCTTTACTACATAAATGGTCAAAGCAATGGAAACTGCAGTTTAATGTTTCCAAATGTAAAATAATGCACTTGGGGAAAAGGAATCCTCAATCTGAGTATTGCATTGGCAGTTCTGTGTTAGCAAAAACTTCAGAAGAGAAGAATTTAGGGGTAGTGATTTCTGACAGTCTCAAAATGGGTGAGCAGTATGGTTGGGCGGTAGGAAAAGCAAGTAGGATGCTTGGCTGCATAGCTAGAGGTATAACAAGCAGGAAGAGGGAGATTGTGATCCCCTTATATAGAGCGCTGGTGAGACCACATTTGGAATACTGTGTTCAGTTCTGGAGACCTCACCTACAAAAAGATATTGACAAAATTGAACGGGTCCAAAGACGGGCTACAAGAATGGTGGAAGGTCTTAAGCATAAAACGTATCAGGAAAGACTTCATGAACTCCATCTGTATAGTCTGGAGGACAGAAGGAAAAGGGGGGACATGATTGAAACATTTAAATATGTGAAAGGGTTAAATAAGGTTCAGGAGGGAAGTGTTTTTAATAGGAAAGTGAACACAAGAACAAGGGGACACAATCTGAAGTTAGTTGGGGAAAGATCAAAAGCAACATGAGAAAATATTATTTTACTGAAAGAGTAGTAGATCCTTGGAACAAACTTCCAGCAGACGTGGTTGGTAAATCCACAGTAACTGAATTTAAACATGCCTGGGATAAACATATATCCATTGTAAGATAAATTACAGGAAATAGTATAAGGGCATAAGTTTCTATGTTTCTATGAGGTTGATGTTGATGTCCTCATTAATCAGCGGTCTCTTTTAGCTTCTTCCATACACTGCACATGGGCACCGTAGAAAATAGGCATGAGCCTATGGAGGAAATTAAATTGGGCTTATCGCCCCGTCTCTTGGTGAATTAGGAACCTTGTCACTGCTTTCTGAAAGGAGATCCATCACAATCCAGGTCAGAAGACACAAACGTCTCTACTTTCCCTACAACGCTCCTTATCAAACTTGACAAAGTGACAACAGAATGGGTTGAAAAATGAAGGCTGCCAAAAGAAATCAGCTGAGCATATGTTTAGCCCAGAATCCACCAATGCTCTTTTGCAGGTGTCCCACGAGATGCATTTCAGCTGCTAAGAAGGGAGCATCGTCTTGGTCTTCAACAGAAGGAGCCTTCCCCCAAATTTCGGACAGTGTGGCTTGGAAATTCCAGGCTCACAAATAGGAAGTGTTCTCGGAGGACAGTTGCTAAGGAACCAAGCATCAGAAAAATCACAGAAGAATAATTGGAGGGGCCTTGAAGGTCTTCTAACAATAACAACAGAGTTGGAAGGGACCCTGCAGGTCTTCTAGTCCAACCCCCTGCTTAGGCAGGAAACCCTACACTACTTCAGACAGATGGTTATCCAACACCTGCTTAATGTTAATAATAATAATAATAATAATAATAATAAGAAGAAGAAGAAGAAGAAGAAGAAGAAGGAAGAAGAAGAAGAAGAAGAAGGAAGAAGAAGAAGAAGAAGAAGAAGAAGAAGAAGAAGAAGAAGAAGAAGAAGAAGAAGAAGAAGAAGAAGAAAGAAGAAGAACAACAGAGTTGGAAGGGACCCTGGAGGTCTTCTAGTTCAACCTCCTGCTTAGGCAGAAGACCCTACACTACTTCAGACAGATGGTTATCCAACATCTTCTTAAAAACTTCCAGTGTTGGGGCATTCACAACTTCTGGTGGGAAGCTGTTCCACTGATCAACCGTTCTGATTGTCAGGAAATTTCTACTTAGTTCTAAGTTGCTCCTCTCCTTGTTTAGTTTCTACCCATTGCTTCTCGTTCTACCCTCAGGTGCTTTGGAGAATAGTTTGACTCCCTCTTCTTTGTGGCAACCCCTGAGATATTGGAAGGCTGCTATCCTGTCTCCCCTGGTCCTTCTTTTCATTAAACTAGCCATGCCCCTCCCTTATGAAACCAGGTTGCAATGCCTTGATCTCTTCAGCCTTGAAAGACGGTGTTTAAGGGGTGACTTGATCGAAGTGTAGAAAATCATGCATGGGATAGAAAAGGTGGATAGAGAAAAATTCTTTTCTCTATCACACAATGCTAGGACGAGGGGGCCCTCTCTAAAGATCATAGGGAAGAAAGTGAGGACAAATCAAGGGAAATATTTCTTCCCCCAGAGGGTCCTTGGTTGATGGGATTCACTTCCAGAAGAGGTTGTGACAGCTGTCAGCCTTGATAGCTTCAAGGCAGGATTAGACAGATTCATGGATGCCAAGTGTATAATATGTGGTTATTGAAATGGATGTCCATGTGCCGCCTCTATGTTGGTTGAGGAGGCAGGGTTCCTTTGAGTACCATTTGTTGGGGGTCAAGGAAAAGGGAGGGTTTTGTCTTCTCTTTCTGCTCAAGATCCCCATGGACAATTGGTGGGCCACTGTGGGCCACAGAATGCTGGACTCGATGGGCTTTGGCCTGATTCAGCAGGGCTCTTCTTATGTTTTCATTTATTTTATTTTTTATTTATTCATTTGTCCAATACACAAGTACATAGGAAGAAAATAGACATGTGATAATATAAAAAGGGGTGAAAGTGGGCTTAGAGGAGAGGATATATGACAGGAAGAGAATATATAAGATAGGTGAAACAAAAGGAAAGACAATTGGACAGGGGACGAAAGGCACACCAGTGCACTTATGTATGCCCCTTACTGGCCTCTTAGGAACCTGGAGAGGTCAATCGTGGAGAGTCTAAGGGAGAAATGTTGGGGGTTAGGGGTTGACACAATTGAGTCCGGCAATGAGTTCCACGCTTCGATAACTCGATTGTTGAAATCATATTTTTTACAGTCAAGTTTGGCGCGGTTTGTATTGAGTTTGAATCTGTTGCGTGCTCTTGTGTTGTTGCGGTTGAAGCTGAAGTAGTCATTGACTGGTAGGACATTGCAGCATATGATCTTGTGGGCAATACTCAAATCATGTTTTAGACACCGTAGTTCTAGCCTTTCTAGGCCTAGGATTGTAAGTCTATTTTCATAGGATATTCTGTCTCGAGTGGAGGAGTGAAGGGCTCTTCTGGTGAAATATCTTTGGACATTTTCAAGGGTGTTGATGTCTGAGATGTGGTATGGGTTCCAGACAGATGAGCAGTAGTCTAGGATGGTTCTGGCAAAAGTTTTGTAGGCTCTTGTGAGTAGAGTGAGATTGCCTGAGCAGAATGTCCTTATGTTCTTAAGAAAACCATATTTCCAACAAGGATTAAAAAAAATCCCATTGCACAGAAATGAACGTTGAATAAGAATGCTTGTTCTGGGCATGTCTTGAGCTCTTTTCCCACAAGGAAGTCTCCATAAGCCTTTTAGTGTTTTCCCTTCCCTCCAAGGCTAATAACATATGCTCTTGCTTAAACATTGGCGCCAGAACCAATTATTCCCCTTGACAGATGGAACTGGTAGAGCGTGTTTTGGAGCAAGTTTCATCCAAGATTATTTAAACAAGAAAGAGATGCGTGAGAGAGAGGGGGGGAGGGGGGGAAAGTCGCCGGGATCCTGAAGTAAATAAAATGAAGTTGTCAGGACAGTTTGTTGATTGACAGGAGAAAGTGACTTCTCTGCAGACCACTAAACTAAGACGATATCATGAGTTCACACTGGCGTCTAATTGCGATGCCAATGCTCAAGCCGGCCAGAAGGGACATCACCATGATTGTCGGTGGCAGCTCCAAATTGGAGCAAAATTAACCAAGCGTCGAAGCCATTTGAAAAAGGAGACAAGGCATTTTCTTGGAATTTAAGCCAGGATGTGGCCAATCCGTAGAGGCATGGCCAAAGAACAGAACTGAGTACTCATCAAGTGGGAAATAAGCATATTAAAATGCTCATATAGGATTAAAAAAATATTTTACTACCGGTTCTGTGGGTGTGGCTTGGTGGGTGTGGCTTGGTGGGTGTGGCTTGGTGGGCGTGGCAGGGGAGGGATATTCAAAATATCCTCAAAATTTCCACTACCAGTTCTCTGAACTACCCAAAATTTCCACTACCGGTTCTCCGAACTACTCAAAATTTCTCCTACTGTTCCTCTAAACTACTCAAAATTTGTGCTAGCGGTTCTCTGGACTACTCAAAATTTCCACTACCAGTTCTCTGAACTACCCAAAATTTCCACTACCGGTTCTCCGAACTACTCAAAATTTCTCCTACTGTTCCTCTAAACTACTCAAAATTTCTCCTACTGTTCCTCTAAACTACTCAAAATTTGTGCTAGCGGTTCTCTGGACTACTCAAAATTTCCACTACCAGTTCTCTGAACTACCCAAAATTTCCACTACCGGTTCTCCGAACTACTCAAAATTTCTCCTACTGTTCCTCTAAACTACTCAAAATTTGTGCTAACGGTTCTCTGGACTACTCAAAATTTCCACTACCAGTTCTCTGAACTACCCAAAATTTCCACTACCAGTTCTCCAAACTACTCAAAATTTCCACTACCGGTTCTCCGAACTACTCAAAATTTCTCCTACTGTTTCTCCGAACTACTCAAAATTTCCACTACCGGTTCTCCGAACTACTCAAAATTTCTCCTACTGTTTCTCTAAACTACTCAAAATTTGTGCTAGCGGTTCTCTGGACTACTCAAAATTTCCACTACCAGTTTTCTGAACTACTCAAAATTTCCACTACCAGTTCTCCAAACTACTCAAAATTTCCACTACCGGTTCTCCGAACTACTCAAAATTTCTCCTACTGTTTCTCCGAACTACTCAAAATTTCCACTACCGGTTCTCCGAACTACTCAAAATTTCTCCTACTGTTTCTCTAAACTACTCAAAATTTGTGCTAGCGGTTCTCTGGACTACTCAAAATTTCCACTACCAGTTTTCTGAACTACTCAAAATTTCTACTACCAGTTCTCTGAACTACCCAAAATTTCCACTACCGGTGCTCCGAACTACTCAAAATTTCTCCTACTGTTTTTCTGGACTACTCAAAATCTCCACTACCAGTTCTCTGAACTACTCAAAATTTCCACTACCAGTTCTCCAAACTACTCAAAATTTCCACTACCGGTTCTCCGAACTACTCAAAATTTCTCCTACTGTTTCTCTGAACTACTCAAAATTTCCACTACCGGTTCTCCGAACTACTCAAAATTTCTCCTACTGTTTCTCTAAACTACTCAAAATTTGTGCTAGCGGTTCTCTGGACTACTCAAAATTTCCACTACCAGTTTTCTGAACTACTCAAAATTTCTACTACCAGTTCTCTGAACTACCCAAAATTTCCACTACCGGTGCTCCGAACTACTCAAAATTTCTCCTACTGTTTTTCTGGACTACTCAAAATCTCCACTACCAGTTCTCTGAACTACTCAAAATTTCCACTACCAGTTCTCCAAACTACTCAAAATTTCCACTACCAGTTCTCCAAACTACTCAAAATTTCTCCTACTGTTTCTCTGGACTACTCAAAATTTCCACTACCGGTTCTCCGAACTACTCAAAATTTCTCCTACTGTTTCTCTGGACTACTCAAAATTTCCACTACCGGTTCTCCGAACTACTCAAAATTTCCACTACCGGTTCTCCGAACTACTCAAAATTTCTGCTACCGGTTCTCCGAACTACTCAAAATTTCTCCTACTGTTTCTCCGAACTACCCAAAATTTCTGCTACCAGTTCTCTGAACTACTCAAAATTTCTGCTACCAGTTCTCTGAACTACTCAAAATTTCTCCTACTGTTTCTCCGAACTACCCAAAATTTCTGCTACCAGTTCTCTGAACTACTCAAAATTTCTGCTACCAGTTCTCTGAACTACTCAAAATTTCTCCTACTGTTTCTCTGAACTACTCAAAATTTCTGCTACCAGTTCTCTGGACTACTCAAAATTTCCGCTACTGGTTCTCCGAACTCCGAACCTCTCAACCTGCTGGATTTCACCCCTGCTAAAAATGAACAAAAGACCTCTACTCTGTTACACACACTGCCTGGAGAACAAAAGACCTCTACTCTGTTCCAAAAATGATCTAAATGTCCTACGTCTTTAATCCTTTCAGATGAGACACATATGCTAGGATGATCAAGGCACCCTGGAAAACACTGAGTGACAACCAATAGATTGCGGAAAACTAACTTTGGTGGCATCTAATGGTCCTGTTTGCTGGTTGACAAATTCTGGGAGTTGGGGAAGCTGTTTTTGCCCTCCCCAGGTGTTGTGGTTAGCTCTGGCCCAGCTCCTGCCCCCAAGGAATGTGCAGGTGGATGTGGGGGAAACATCCACATGCCGCAGGCCTGTTTTGCTCCCAATGGAATCTGCCGACGAAGCCTCCTCTGACCAAGGAAGCGTGAGTGACAGGGAAGAGGGGAGTTTGGCACACAGCCCAGGAGGAGATCAATCATCTGTATCATCCTTGGATTCTGAACAAGAATTAATGGCACATCCACGCATGCGTAGAGTGATGCATAGGAGACAACAACTGAAGAATTATTACAAGAGAAAATGAGGCCACCTGTGGTTGGGTGGGGCTCCAGTAATTAGGGCTGCTGCTATAAATAGCAGCGTGTGGGTTTGGCCATTGTGGAAGAGTATCTGATCGCAGTTCTTCAGAAATCGTGTGTTGCTGTTTTCTGGACTTTGTTTGTTGAAAACAAAACAGAGCAACGTGTGTGTATCTCACTTCCTTGGAAGAAGAAGGGGGGTGAAGTTTCTTCACAGCTGCTAGCTAAGTACTTAATGACTGCTTAAGGGAAATTGCACAGACTACCCGGTTGTTTTGGGACGAGTGCTCTTTGCAATACAAAAAGAGTGCTGAGTTTATTTTGAATTTTGTGATAAAGAACATTGTTTTGAATTTTCAAACGTGTGTGTGTCTGCAATTTGTACCCTTGAATTTTCGGGAGGCTCCTACCAGAGAGCCCGGCAGAACACCCAGGTATTGAATTATGGGTGTGGGAAACACCACACACTCTCTTTTGACACACCATGGGAAAAAAGGTTTGCCATCAGCGGCCTAGTTCTCCCAAAAAACACAGTGCTTAGTGGGCTACCTGGATCTAATGTGTTATTATCTGATATATTTCATTCCCAGCCATTTTCCATCTCACTCTGCAAGCAGCGAGGTGAGACAAAACTTCAGACAAGCCTCTGTGACCACTCGACCTTCAGTCTGGCCCTATCAAAAAAAACCGCCACCCTTTAGATGAAAATGTTTGCAGGAAAAGTCCACCTTGAAACAGGCCATGGGAAGCGCCGAGCGCAGCGCAGGGCAAGGCGAGAGGTCTTTGGTCTAATTTCAAAAGCCCTTCACCAGATTGCTGCTCGCGTTTGGCCCGGCCATGGCAGCTTTGATGGGCAGCAAAGAGACCCTTCAGCCCCTTCTCGGCTTACGAGGGCGACGTTCACAAAAGCCGAGAGAGGCTTTCGATCCGCGACTTTCTCTCTTGCAAATGTCAGAGGAGGCAAAGTAGCACGAAGATATGTGGACACTTTGCTTCGCTGGGAGAAAGTGGGAGGACGTGTCCTTCACAAGGCTTTGAGGAGAGGGTTTATAAGAGGTTTTATAGCAGGGGTTTGCTCTATTTTATTTTTTGCTAAAGGGTCTCTTTGGAAATCTACCCTCACTGCGACGCCTCTGAGGTCATTCTCTTTCGCGTCCATGCACTTAGAGAGACAACATAGGAGAGAGGAGGAGGAGGTGGTGGTGGAGGAGGAGGAAGAGGAAGAAGAAGAAGAAGAAGAAGAAGAAGAAGAAGAAGAAGAAGAAGAAGAAGAAGAAGAAGAAGAAGAAGAACTACTATTACTACTAGTAGTAGTATTACATTTTCTCTTTCTTTTGTGGCAGGAGAGGAGGAGGAAGAAGAAGAAGAGGAAGAGGAAGAAGTACTACTACTACTAGTAATAGTACATTTCCTCTTTCTTTTATGGATGAAGAGGAGGAGGAGGAGGAGGAAGAAGAAGAAGAAGAAGAAGAAGAAGAAGAAGAAGAAGAAGAAGAAGAAGAAGAAGAAGAAGAACTACTATTACTACTGGAAGTAGTACTACATTTCCTCTTTCTTTAGTGGCAGGAGAGGAGGAGGAAGAAGAAGAAGAGGAAGAGAAAGAAGTACTACTACTACTACTATTAATAGTAGTAGTACATTTCCTCTTTCTTTTATGGAGGAGGAGGAGGAAAAAGAAGAAGAGGAGGAGAAAGAAGAGGTACTACTACTACTACTATTATACTATCTATGATCTTCAACTGCTTGTAAAGTACCTCCCAAAAAAACTAACCAAGATTAAAACGAATTAAGTTCAGCACACTGCGTGAAGCCAGGCTTGGACGCATCTTGTGTGAACCTGCCAAAAAGCTGCAGGTCTTTGAAAACTGGTTCCCCCCTCCCAAAAAAAACCCATGCTCCATGGACTGCTTAAAACATCTTTTGTATCTAGGACCATCTGCAAAAAAAAAATAAAATGCTAGCCACGAGCGAGTAGACACGAAACAGAGGTTTTTCTTTCTGCCAACACCCAGCGCTCGCTGGCAATATCGAACATGAAGAGACCTGGCAAGAAAGATTTGTCCATTTTGGGTCTCCTGTGAAAAGAGAACCAGGCATCTTAAGCCTTTCTATTTTTATCTGCGAAATATTGGCGAGGGGGCTGATGGATGCATTTCTTTCAGCCTTCAGCCAAAGAGCCTTCACATTTTGGGGGCCACCCATCGGCAGAGGCAGCCAAGAATTTAGTTCCCTGGGTTTTGTGTGGTTGCTTTTTTTTTTAAAGACCAGCCAGGGAGTTGGCGAGAGCTGAGCAGAAGCCAGCAAAACAAAGCATAACACGACAAAACTCCCTGGGAACATTTAAATCTGCTCTCCGACTTAATCCCTTCTCTCGGTGGCATTCAACAAGCAGGCTTTTCTATCTGGTGCATAAATACGACTCGCCCAGCATTAAGAGGGTAGGCTTAGCGGGATGAATGGACCGAGACAGGCGGGAATGCGCTGCGAAAGGGCAAATGTTCGAGCACCACAGCCAGAGAAGAGAATTTTTTAAGTTGCCGTTTCTGTAGCTAAACCACTCAGGAGGAATGCTTTAAGAGAGCGCAGAGGCCTTGGTGTTGAACCCCAAATCTTAACCTGCATATTCACCCAAGCCCAGCAGATGGAGAATGACTCGATCATTGACCAAGATGGACTTGGAACACGTCATAGCAGCCATAGTGAGGCCAGTAGGAACATTTAAAGTGGTTGGGACTCCAGGATTATCAACCCAACCAGAAACTTCCCATTGGGAACTAGAGAGACAATAATGGAGAGAAAAAGAGGAGGAGGAGGAGGAGGAGGAAGAGAAGGAGGAGGAGGAGAAAGGAGGAGGAGGGAAAAGGAGGAGGAGAAAGGATGGGGAGAAAGGAGGAGGAGGAAGAGAAGGAGGAAAGAAGGTGGATGAGAAAGGAGGAGAAGGAGGAAGAGGAGGAGGAGGAAGAAGAGGAGGAGGAGGTGAAAGGAGGAGGAGGAAGAGAAGGAGGAAAGAAGGTGGATGAGAAAGGAGGAGAAGGAAGAAGAGGAGGAGGAGGAAGAGAAGGAGGAGGAGAAGAAAGGAGGAGGAGAAGGAAGAAGAGGAGGAGGAGGAGAAAGGAGGAGGAGGAAGAGAAGGAGGAAAGAAGGTGGATGAGAAAGGAGGAGAAGGAGGAAGAGGAGGAGGAGGAAGAAGAGGAGGAGGAGGTGAAAGGAGGAGGAGGAAGAGAAGGAGGAAAGAAGGTGGATGAGAAAGGAGGAGAAGGAAGAAGAGGAGGAGGAGGAAGAGAAGGAGGAGGAGAAGAAAGGAGGAGGAGAAGGAAGAAGAGGAGGAGGAGGAGAAAGGAGGAGGAGGAAGAGAAGGAGGAAAGAAGGTGGATGAGAAAGGAGGAGAAGGAGGAAGAAGAGGAGGAGGAAAGAAGGTTGATGAGAAAGGAGGAGAAGGAGGAAGAGGAGGAGGAGGAGAAAGGAGGAGGAGAAAGGATGGGGAGAAAGGAGGAGGAGGAGGAAGAGAAAGGAGGAAAGAAGGTGGATGAGAAAGGAGGAGGAGGAGGAAGAAGAGAAGGAGAAAGGAGAAAGGAGGAGGAGAAGGAGAAGGAAAAAGAGGAGGAGGAGGAGGAGGAGGAAGGAGGAGGAGGAGAATGGCAGGCCGAAGCCATCATTTGGAGTTAGAGACTTTGGCCTGCCACAATTAGAATAGTACCCTTGGAATTGGAAGGGGGCGTTGCAGGAGGGGGAAAGATATTAGCCACAACAAATTCCTTTCTTGGAAGTCCAAGGTCATCCTTTGTTCAGCACCAGCAGAAGTATGGAGGAGGTCCATGGACATGCAGACAACCGGACTAGTCCACATGATGAACTTGTGGGTGTAGGGATGAGGGAAGAACCTTAACCTGGGTGGGAAACTCTAGGAAGGTTAGTACCGGTTTGACTACAGTTCGGAGGAGGGAGGAGGGAGAGAGGAGGAGGGAGGGGGAGGAGGGGGAGGAGGAGGAGGAGGAGAAGAAGAAGAAGAAGAAGAAGAAGAAGAAGAAGAAGAAGAAGAAGAAGAAGAAGAAGAAGAAGAAGAAGAAGAAGAAGAAATCGCCTTAAGAGAATACCTCGCAAGGTTTCAGGTAGATGTTTCTTCAGCTTTATCTGGAGATGCCATGAAATTAATCAGAGAGGTTTCACATGTCAAAGGTATGCTAAACCACTAAGTTATGGTCCTGGTTTAAGTCCCAATTCCTCTTCTTCAATTTCACCTGTTCACCTGGGTTTTTTACGACTTCAGCAACAACCTGATCTGAAACAGAGACGATGGAGATCCAATTTCCGATGCCTGTTGAAGTAGATGCACTGCATACATGGGCTTGGGATCCTCTCTCACAACTTACAATTGCTCTAATACCGTACAGCCAGCGGTGTGGAAATGTTTGGGCAAGGAGCATTGTGAAGTGCTTGTCGGATCTGCTTGTTTATTATTCAGCCGTAATCCTCTGCAGACAACTGCTGGTGTCCTACGAAGGAAGCTGAGAAAGCTTGAATTCCGCCAAGCGGCGAGTCGCAATCCAAATTTACTGCTCCCGTCTCCCCTTCCTCTCTCTCCATAAATGAAATACAACTTTGTAATTAAGTCGGTGATGAAAGCATAATTATAGCAGCAACAATATTGTGCAGCTAACTGACAACTTTGTGCAATTTGCCGGTGTCACAGTTAATGTATGCATTTATACAAATGCATCTTAAGAAAGTGTCTTCTCGCCAGACAGCTACAAGATATTATTTATAACCTCAGCCGTTAACAGCATCTCCGGAAAACTGATTCAGGCTTTCTCAGAAGTCTGGTTTCTTGGGCTGAGATTTTCAAGCTGATAATTTCATAGATATTGTTGTTCCTAGCGGTTGAGATATTTATACATACATGTAACACCCTCCGGCTGTATTCCAATCTGGTTTGTATTGTTGTTGGGGTTTTTTTTTTACCATGTGCCACTCCATAGTTGCAGATATCACGTGGCCAAAAGGGTCATCCCTTCTGGGCTCCCCAAACTGATTTCAAGTTCTCCTAAAATGGTCACCTAACATCAAAAACGTCATCAAAAAAGTACAACGAAGAATGTTCTTTCTGCGCCAGCTCAGGAAGCACAAACTGCCCAAGGAGCTGCTGATCCAGTCCTACAAGGGAATCATTGAGCCTGTCACCTGCACCTCTATCAGTGTCTGGTTCGGTTCTGCAACCCATCAAGACTGACACAGACTTCAGAGGAGAATCAGATCTGCAGAAAAAACAATGGCTGCCAACCTGCCTTGCATTGAGGACCTGTATACTGCACAAGTCAAAAAGAGGGCTGTGGAGATATTTACTGACCCCTCGCATCCTGGACACAAACTGTTTCAACTCCGACCCTCAAAACGTCGCTACAGAGCACTGCACACCAAGACCACTAGACACAAGAAAAGTTTTTTCCCCGAACGCCATCACTCTGCTAAACAAATAATTCCCTCAACATTGTCAAACTATTCACTACTATTATTACTAGTTTTTTCTCATCATTCCTATCACCCATTTCCTCCCACTTAGGACTGCATGACTGTAACTTGTTCCTTGTATCCTTAAGATTTTTA